>NC_057803.1:17748831-17935973 GCF_018294505.1 Triticum aestivum
ACATGGAAACCATTATGCATGCATTCTCTATGGGGTCATGGGATGCCATGAAAAAAGTTTGGGATTATACATGCAAGTACGATCTCTGACACGCGCATTTTCGGCCTAGCATGTCAACACCCCGAAAGCACTAGCTGCTTTCCTCACCTATATGAAACCAACCCAACATTGATCCGGTCCAGTGGATGGATGCATGCTCTATGTGGCACGAAGTTTGTCGGCCGAGCCATTCAACGGATCGGATCGATGCTACCGGAGGGAATCCATTGTAGACCAACGCTCCACCAATGTCCGGTGTGTGTGCTACGTCCACCGTAAGACAAACATAGTTCCGTCAACCCTAAAACCCTTAAACCCTAAACCCCGATAACCCTAACCCCCCCCCACTAAATCGTAAAAACATTCAAAATTTTGCCCAACATGGAAACCATTATGCATTCATTCTCTATGTGGTCATGGGATGCCATTAAGAAAGTTTGGGATCATTAGTACATATACATGCAAGTACGTTCTCTGACACGCGCATTTCCGGGCTAGCATGTAAACACTCAACCCTAAACCCTGATAACCCTAACCCCTGATAACCCTAAACCCCTAAACCCCTAAACCCCTAAACCCTAATAACCCTAAACCCCTAAACCCCGTAAACCCCACACCGAGTTCACAAGATTTTCTTATTTCTTTATATCATTTATCCAAATCTCACATAACTCACGCGGCCCACCCCTCCCTAAATCCCGCGATTACAGCTCCGCATTCTAACCACCCGGGCCGTCCGCACCTCCCACGACCGCTGCAAGATCAGATCGGAGACGCCGGTCGCCCACGGAATACAGGAGTCGGCGGCCAGCACTCGCCGGCCACCGCCAATGTGATCTGAGGGCTCGGACGTCAGTGTTCTTCTCGCCGCCTCCTCCTCGTGTGAACGCGCCGTTTTTCCTTTGCGCCGTCGACCGCGCTATACCGGCACTTATAGTTTCTGACGCACTAACCGCCGCCAGCTACTCGGTGGCACCATCTCCGAGATAAGGTATTAGCTGATCGTAACTCTTTATAATCGTTGTCCGCCGATGCTTTAGTTGTTGAACCCTCATAGATTTTGCACCCAAATAGGTTCTGTGCTTAAACCCATAAGTGGATCATATGTTAAATGACCCAGTTAATTTTGTTAAAATTAATTCTCTGCTAATTTTGTTATACATTTTCCAATTTTGTTCAGATTAATTGAGCCTGATTTTATCATTGCATACGAGGCAGCAATGTCAGTTTCAGATACGAACCTTAATAATGGAGAAAAGCCCATCTCCGAAATTACCGATGCGGTAAGTAATTTACTGTTTGTGTACAATTGTTTCGTACACATAATTCATGTGTACTCAGTAATATTTAATGGCATGTAACAGGAACTCGTCAAAAAGCATGGTCATATGAAGTTAGTATGCTCACAGACAAGGTTCGGAAAAACCATGAAACTGTTGTCACAAGACCACAAAAAGTACATCATATCAGAAACCAGTCTTGGCGGTCTAACCCAGATGCATGAAGTGACTCTACGGCGCATAATGTTCGTTAGACTAGCCAAGAGCATAGATATGGACACGCAATTCATTACCATCAGTAAAACGCCAATTCCTATAACAAAAGAGGACGTGCAAGGTATATTTGGCATTCCGATAGAAGGGAAGGATATAGAGCCACATCTGGACATGCAAACCGACACAGAATTGTTTACCGCCTATGCAAACAATGGGCAAATTTTGATTTCTGACCTTGAAACGGTGATCCGAGCTTACAAAGCCCCAGACGGCGATTTCCTGAGGCGGTTCGTTCTGTACGCAATTGGTACTGTTCTAGCACCAACAGCACAACATTATGTGGACTCGAAATTTCTCAACCTTGTTACAGATCTTGAAAACCTTCGGAAATTTAACTGGGGATGTTTCATACTTAATCACTTCTTCAAGTCCGTTCACAAGTTTAGAAATCGAGATCACGTAAATCTACAAGGAAATCTAATTCTGCTCCAGGTTAGTGATAGATCACTACTTAATGTCCTTTAATTATTATTCTATTGCATATCTGTATGGTGATGAACTAATTTATTGTGTAGTATTGGTACTGGAAGCACGTGCGTAGTGGACGATTAATGTATGCTTCTAGACCCCCTCCATTGATCGCACGATGGGACGAAATGATGGCTACTTTAAGAAGCGATGCTTATAAGAAAGGAGGTCTTCATAACGGGCTGGTACCTATCTACAATTGAACTTTCTATATCCGATTTTTTATTTGGTACTAATGGTTCATTATATTTTAAAAAAATAGGCTGTCATGGAAATTTGTGCTCCTCAACAACCGTCCGAGAATTCTATTAATTTTCCAAGAAAAAAAGACGAACATGTGCATCAACATGATTCGTATCGAGCACCATCACAAGGACAGCAATTTAGTAGCCAGCAAGTATGTACTCGAAAGACTTTGTTTTTGCAATATCACAAATAGGTGTCATGGAACCTCATTCATTTAGCTATTGTTATCAACAGGGTTTTATTTTGTTTACACAGATTGAAATAGTAGTTGAAGTCATGAATGCACGCATTGCTGATCATGAAAAGAAGGTATGCATGAAGTTAATGGAAATTGAGCACATATTTGATGTCAAATACCAGACTCTAGGTGAAGACTTGATCGACATGAAGACTAAAACTGGCACTAATCCTAGGTTGTCGAAGGCCGAGGACGAAATTAAAGACTTAAGGAGGGAACTCCATGTATGTCATACTGTGCATTTTGTATTTTTTATGATTATGTTCCTTCATGTTCATTATTGTTTGCATTGTTACAGGACTTAAAATACGAATTTACAAGGAACCAATAATCAGTGTCACAGAAAGGAGGCGTGCAGGTGATCAAAATTGGCCCAACACGTTAATATCTAAAATTAACAAACTAATGATGAACTACTTTTGTTCATTGTAGGATCAAGTCAATGTGTGCAATTCATCCCTGATAGGAACTCCTAGGGCTAGCCAATTCACGACAGGGACTTCGAGTACACCAAGTGCAAGACATGTGACGGAAGACAATGAGGAACCACAATTAACTCCGATGAAGCCTGTCTTTGGTAATGATTACAAGTTCACGGATGAGGACATAGAGACAACCGTTTACATCCGCGGAACATATGACCCTGTTGAAATAGCTAGAATTGGAGACATTTCCCTCACAGCAGAAAATCTGAAGCGAAATTTGGACGACAAATACATTTATGGTGATGTAAGCCCATTATACTCTATTCTACATCATTACTGCAACAACTGTCTTATTATTGTATGATTGAAAATTTGGCAGGTTATTATGGCATATGCTCGCATTAGCCAAATTGAGAATGATACTACCTCAATCATATCCCCTTAAGAAACCGAAAAGCTGTTACAAATGAAGGGGGTGGTTTCCGTTGGATGTGCAGCCTCATGGTTAGCTCGTGTAGCAGGAAAATTTGTAGGGCGCCGAAAGGTACACGTTTTCCACACTTTCATAGTTTACGTACACACTGTACACGACAAATTTCGGTTCTCAACCCAGCCCAAATTTTACTGCAGGTGCATGTCCCACTCAATGTACACCAAAACCATTGGATGCTAATGATGTTTAATTTTGACAAAAAAAAATTCAGACTCTGAACTCCATCAATTATCATTGCGACAAGACCAAGGAAGATTCTCTTGTAAGTGTTCTCTTGCTGCCTCTTTTGATCCGCATGGAACATGAGCTCCCAAAGTACCGTAACCCTATGTATAACTCGTCGTACCCTAGGTGGACTCAATTCAGTTCTGCATTGATGAAGCTGTCAAGAAAGGGTTGATATCACCAGTTAATCACATCAATTTTGCCAAATGGACCAAAAAACGCTATGAGAACATACCACAACAGACCGATGGGTACGCATGGCCTCATAAATTATTATGTGCGTACACGAATAAGATTACTGATCTTTAACTAAACATCGCAGGACTTCCTGTGCGGTTTGGACACTGCAGTACATGTTGTCATGGAACGGGGATGAAATGACCGACATTTTGAACCAGGTAATTGAATGCCTAATTTAAATTTGTACTTTGTTTAGCTTGAAAGCTATGCTGACGTCAGTGTCGGTTATCCAATATAGGCAAGGATAGATATTTTCAGGTGGAAAATATGTACAACCTTACTGCATTCAAATTGCAATGCGCTTCGTCTCGAATCATATAAGTTCCCCATAACGGTTAGCGCTACATGAAGAATATATCATTTATTTCATAAGTCTCATGATTAGAACTAATGCGGCACTCTCTCTTATACAGAAGGAGGTGTACGATGCCCAGCAAGCAGTTCTACCTGATGCTTCAGAAGAGGACGTACAATTAGTCAACAATCCCGATGGTTCCAACGAACCTGACACATCCAACTCCCAGAAGGATACCGGTGCAGCCAACTCCCCCAATAATGGTGCACCCAACTCCCCCAAAAGGAAGAGAGCACGTGGACGCCCGAGAAAGCTAGTCGATCCCGAGCAAGCAGCAAAAACAAAGAGTCTTAAAGAACTGAAACTTAAATTTGACAACAAGACCATAGCCAACCAAGTGTCTTCGTTACCATCACGGTCACGCGGAGAGCATAAACCAGCACCAGCTTTATTGAGCCCATTCAAACACAAATAGGTAGCATTAATTGATACATGCTCATGCTCATGCTCTACTTCTAGCATCATTTGATACACGTTTAGTTCTTATCAGAAAGTGGAAATAGGTACTTTTGGCAATCATGAGCATCCTCTACTTATTGCAATATCTAATGCATCATCAGTACAAAGCTTGATTTGGCAATAGGTGGAATCGACAATCATTTGCATGCTTTCATTTTGTCAAAAATTAATGCATAGTTCAGTTGTAATTGCTCATAGATATGGTAGGAACATGCTGAGTTATACACTAAACATAGTCATGCCAAGCTATAACTACCATAGTCATATTATGATAGTTCCTAGCATGCATCACCGTACAACAGAATAACACAGCAACCATAACATAGACCACCGTACGATACTTGAGTTGCTAAGGCCTTGTACAATGCAAGGTGCTTAGGGGAGTTGCTTATAGAAATAAACCAGGCTTTTCTTAAGCACATGTGCTTATTTGTACAGGGTAGACGCATAACTAGGCGTCTCTCCTGTAGAAATAGGCACTGGTGCTTCAGAAATACCCTGTTTATTTTTCTACGCACCACCCTAAGCATCTAGCATTGTACAAGGCTTAAACATGCATCACCAAAATAGTATTAACAACTAGGAACACTAAACCAGAGTAGCAGCAAACTCTTAACATAAACGGCAGATCAACCACCGCTCAACATAGGTTCAGACACACCATAGTACATCAGTTTTAGACTCCAACAACAAACAAACATACATAACATAACAGGACACGGCGGTCCTGGGGCAGCAGTAGCACTCTAGCAGCACATCACTTCTCTCCCTTCTTCAATGCATGTTGTAGGGCTCATTGACTTTGACAATCTCGAGGAAGCGTGCGTAGGCAGCATGTTTAGCCAGAGTACTGGCGTCATGCTTCTTACCATGTCCATTGCCAGTGCTGAAGGCATGCTGGATCATGCCATCTATGCCGCCACCGATCGACTTGCAACAGAAAGGGCACCCAATCTTGCCAAAGAAACGGTACTTGATCTTCCCAGCAATCAGATGCCTCAGGGTGTACCGGCTCTTGCTGTGCCTGCTGTCCATGTTGTAGTCCACGTCGTCGTCATCCTCCTGTGAATTAGTGAATTAGTACACATAGAAGAACTCAGCTAATCTATTATGGTACATTGACTTTAATTACAATGTTTTGAAAGTACACATGTGTAACATGGCAACTATCTATTTGCTAGAAACAAGGCGTATGTGCACATACATAATTGAGCCAAAGAAACTGACATGCATAAATATGGACGGTGGAATAGTTGCATTTATAGATTAGTGCACAAGTAGTACATAATTAACACATGAAAGACTTCATGAAGTGGCTTGGTTTAATGATATTTGATACTTGTTACAGGTGTAATTCTTCTTGGAATCAGAAGAATGGCTTCATTATACTCCTCCATGCTTCACACAAGGGGGGTTTGTTCTATCTACTGGAATGAAGAAACCATTATTCTATCTGACAGCGGCAATACTGCTTCTCCAACATTGTTAGACCCTGATAAGTTTCAGAAGGAAATTGGTAAAGGAGCTATGGGGTGTCTCACTGCTCATATTGATGAGAGATGTGGCTGTGATCATCTAGATAACATACTATGGAAAATTGGCTAGATGAAATGTTTTGATTTTTTGGTATCCAGTGGATATGTACTGTCAGCCCATAATTATTAAGGGAGCGATCACTTCCTTTACAAAATGGAAAGCTGTATAGAATTTGCAAATGGATCATCTATGAACATGTGTGCAAACTAATCATATATGAACATGTGTGCAAATTAATTCATCTACATAAACTAAAATGAATCAGGAACTGCAGCATTTTGTCACTGTCCTTGGGAAGCCAATGGAGAATCCTGCCATATATCCATTGTTTAACCCACTTTTCATTAATGTATCCCTGCCATGAACATTTTCTTGTATTTGGGTTCATTACCCCACTTCTTTCATTAATGTATCTTTTGTCAAACTTATGCTCATCTAGTTAACAAGACAAACCCCAATGCCATGAAAAAACCCCAGAGTATCTGCTGGAATTAGAATGTGAATCAGATTTAAAAATCCACATCCAACATGAAGATCTATGCTAGATCCCTACAATCCTACATACGTAGAACTAGCACGCCCAAGTGAAATTGATGCTCATCTAGTTTACAAGAAAAACCCCAATGTCATGAAAAAAACAGAGCAAAAAACAGAGTACTACCTCAGATAGCTCGTCGATGGCATCCTCGTCGAAGTTGCTGCCCTTCCTGCTATCTAGGTCAAACTCCTTTATGGCGTTCTCCTCCATGAGCTCTTCGATTTCGTCATGCACCTTCCGCTTACGCCTTCTCATCTCCTCCTCCTCCAGATATTCCCCGACCTTGTGCTCGCCGACGGGTGCCTCGACGGCTGCGATGGCAGCGGGAGCAGGCACAACGGTCGCTGCACCGCCAGCTTCCGCCGCTACGGCGGACTCAGCCGCTGCACCCACGGCTACAGCCATGGCAGCAGACTGCTGTGCTCCGATGGTTGCCTCCGGCTCGTCCGCCGCATCTTCACGCCCGCGCTTCATCGTCGGTCGAAGACAGGAGGAGGGAGGCGTAGGAAGGGAGGAGGGTGGTGAGGAAGGAGGAGAGGGTGGTGAGGTGGTGACGAAGGAAGAGAGGGTGGGGAGAGGACGAGGGTTTTGGGGAAGAAATGCACTACTCCTGCCTCTTGGAGTTACTGAGAAGCCGCGGGTGCCGATTTGACTTGACACACCCACCCGGCCATCCCCATTCCACGTGGGGACGTGGCGGTCGTGCACGCGGTCCTGCACCTCCTGCGGTTTGCCATCAATTGCTATCGGTCTCACAAGTGGGTCCCCTTGTCATCCACACAACCGAGCCACCACATGTACCACATTTTTCTTTCTCCCCGTCTCGACCACTCCACATTTTTCTTTCTCCCCTTCTTGACCAGCGCCGCCGCCGTCGCCGCCATCTCTCGACGACCCCTCTCTTTGCTGCCGGTGCGCGTCCGCCGCCAACTCCGGCAAGTACGTGAGATCTCCCCTCTTCTTCCCTTCCCCAACCGCGTCTCCCTACGGAGGCGGATTTGAGCCGATTGGTTTGGACTGAAACTTAGTTTTTGGATTGGATCTTGATTTGGTTTCTATGGTTTGAGACCAAATCAATCAATTAGTTTGAGCCACCACTACCACCTACTACTGCTTCAAATCCAAGAGCCGCTGTTGCTGGCCGGAGCTCGTCACCTCTCTCGAGCTTTGACGCCATGTCTGATCTAGATTCATGACGTGCCCTCGCGTATGGCTTTGTCCACGGTTTGAACCTTTGGATTCAATCCAAAAGTTGAAAACGGTTTGGACTGGGTTGGATGACGAGCATGTATAGTTCGATTTGGTCTAGATTCTAAATGAAAATATCTGGATTGGTTTGGTTTTGATGTGTGCTGTGGATTGGACTGGTTTTAGTTTGGATGCCGAACTATTCCCAGTTTTAGATGAGACGGGCATTGCCATTGTCATTGGCATTGCTTTATTACGTAGATGATAGAAAATAGATTGATTGGCCATTGCCAGTATAGGTTATCACTATGATTTATTATATGTATGATCTTTGTATTGTAGTATGTACAATTCAACTTAGAGTTCAACACGTTCTGTGTAGAATGGAGGAAGCACAATGTGGACGCTGCAACTCACGGTGCCGGACCAGCCTTTCTACTGCCACGCTGTTCGGCATCTACTTCCAGCCTTCTTTTGTTTTTGCAGCGGTAACAATTTATATGAACCTTCTGACAGTACATTCTTTTTGTTTTTTTGCTATTTCCACTAATGTATTGTGTGTGTTATTTGTTTTTATCTTACATAGATCGTACCATGCAATGTGAGATTGGCATTCAATGAGCTCGTCACAGACACCATGACCTTCGATGCTCTTGGGGGCCCATACACTATGCAGGTCGAGAAGGGGCGAAAGATAACCCAGATAGGAGGAGATGATTGGGATCGTTTCATCGCCCGCAACCGTCTTAGTGGGGGTGAATTGATCAGCTTCTCCTTAAGAAAAGATAGGCCCAGGATTTCTGTTATCTATCTAAATTTGATTCCGGATAGTGAGGATGAAGTTCATGAGGAGGAAGATGGTGCTAAGTCAGATGATGACGATTCTGATGATGATGAGAACCCACTTGTTGAATACCTGTATGCCCAAGGACTCAGACTGGGCGACGAGGAAATCGGCAACCTCTGGGACATGCTTCCGCTACGTGAAGACTACCTAGGGAAGCCATTCGTGACCCGCCTCACAAGGACGAATGTTAAACGGCATATCATGGTATGTTACTTAGTGTGGTAATTACATGATATACATGCTTAGTTAGTGTAGTAGTTCATATGATATGCATGTTGTAGTACTGTGATGAGAGGCCTAGTTTAGAATTCATTTAGTGAAGAATTTTATGACATGCATGTAGTGTAGTAATATGCGATGATATTCTTAGTGTACGCAGTAATCTAATGATATGCCTAATTACTATAGTAATTTGATGCTTGGCATATAGTGTACTGATGTGATGATATATATGCTCAGTGTTGAATCCAATGATATATGTGTCTTGAAGTGTATGCTTTGTTGATAATTGCACGTGACATGATCATATATCATGTCAACTGTTTTGCTATTTCCACTAATGTATATGATCATGTCAACTGTTTTCAGAAATTACCTAAGAGGTTACTTGATAGCTGTGGCATCGACCCGGACGAAGAAGGCATGGCTGCTGGACTACGCCTTACCAGAACGGGCTCCATCACCAGCTGTGCCTATGCAGTGGACATGGACGGTCGCACTGTCTTGAGCAGGGCAGGGTGGAAGAAGTTCCTTCGTGCCAAGAATCTTCGGGTAGGACAGGCCATCCTACTCACTATTGCGAACACCCGTCGCCATGACTTGAGGATGATGATCACCATCCACCTCATTTAGAACTGCGGTGGGCCATGTATCAATCTGAAATGAACTTGTTATGTTAGCTCTTGTTTGCGAGTACTTGTCGTGTATTACCGTACCTATATCTACTCATATTAACTGGTACGTAATGCTCTACTAGCTATGATTATTCCACTGTGTGATGTTTTATAGGCTGTAGTGTGACATGGTAACTGTTATATATGGTGGAGGCTTGTCTCTAAGACCTTGTACAATGCAAGGTGCTTAGGGATGTGCTTCCACTGTGTGATGTTTTGTATGTGCCAAGTTGTAGTATGAAATGCTAACTGTTCTATATGGTAGTGGCTGATCTCTAATTGGACCGACATGTTGAACTAGTATCAATGGTAGAGGCGTTTCGTTATGCGCCACATCCAACAGTTCACATAATTAATTATCCAAAGATTAAGGTATGAAACCCTTGGTCATACATAGCAACATTTCGTTCCTAAAAATTAAGGTACTTCCACATTCAAACTAACTAATACTACAAATTCGAAGGAACTACTTAATACATTAACAGCACATAGGGAAGTAGCCCTGGTCCAATGGCTTGAGAAATGACGAACAAAAACTGAAAGAAGAAGGATCAGCCAGTAGCAGCACCATCAGCCTCCCAGCCTCACAACTTCAGCCAGCCTGGTGAACTCCAGGTTTTTTCCTGCAAAACACATATGTGATGTTAGAGGCAAGAAAATAAATCCCAGGGGTCTTGTCATGGCATCTAATCGCACGGAATGCTAGTACAAATGATGGAGAACAAAACATCCAACATGAGGAAATTCATAGGAGTTCTAGATCCATGGATACCATCAAGAAAAAATGCTCAGTTTTAATTCAGACACAAGACTAGGTGAAAACATGCATATGTCATATCAGCAACATTGATATGGCATCTTTGCAAGCTTGGGTCAGTGACTTGTCTTGTGTTTCATGGCATGACAATAATTTTAACAATAAATAGACATGAAATTGACCCAAACTCATGTACAAAGTTAGGCCATATGATGCATGGATTAATTCACACATAAATGACAAAATGCCAACTTTGTATAGAATTTGCAATACTGAAATATTTCAGTGTGTACCGGTGTGTACTGAAACTGCAGTAGTGAAATAATTCAGTGTGCATCGGTGTGTACTAAAATTGTAGTAACGAAATATTTCAGTGCCTACCGGTGTGTACCGAAATATTTCAGTGTCTACCACTATAACATTACAAATTTTGCCTAGGGCAGTACCGAAATATTTCAATGCCTACCGATGTGTACCGAAAAATTTCAGTGTCCACCACTACAACATTACAAATTTTGCCTAGGGCAGTTCCGAAATATTTCAGTGCCTACGGGTGTGTATCGAAATATTTCAGTGTCTACCACTACAACATTACTAATTTTTCCTAGGGTTCATATGATGCCTAGGGTTCACATACATCATAATCCATCCTCCAAATCCATGTACTCAAATGTTCATGCAATTCATTGAGATTAAAATGCCATCTAGCATTCCCTCTCTGAACTATTATGATCAGTATCACCACGATGTAAGCACGAGCAGTAGAAAGATGAGGAGTGGGGAAGCTTACTCTAAACGTAGCTACCGCCGCCGTTCAGACGAGGAGAGCGGCGAGGGAAGCGTGGAGAACGGCGGGGAAGCGAGGTCGCGACCATTGTCCTCCTCATCTTGCGCTTCGAAGTCTCCGATGACTCGGTTGGAGGTTGCACAATCTGCAACGGCACCTCGTGCACGGTGGGTTCCTGATCCAGTGGATGCTCTACCCTGGATCTGAACGCCCACCACCTCCGCCTGGTCCACTCGCTGGACGAATTGGCCTGCTCCATCGCCCAGAGGAGGATCTCGATCTTCTGAATCGGTTGCGCGGGCTGGGGGAAAAGCTTTGCCCTCTCCTTCTTCGTCAAATTCTTGAGAGTGGCCATTGCCGTCCAGCTCATCTGCCTTGTGTTGTCAAACCAAGAACGGATCTCCCTCAACCTGGCCAACTTGACCTGGTCGCCGCCGGCGATCTCCACGAAGTCGGCGTTCTCGCCGCCATCGATCTGCTGCTCCATCAAGGTTCTTGCGTGGATGGAAGAGGGGGGTGGATGTGGAAGATGAGAAGAGCAAAGTTGCGGCCACAAGAATGATGAGAAGGCTAGGAAATGGCCGCGGTTGTAATGGTGATGGAAGAGGGGAAGGACCACGGCGGCGGCTTTGCATTGGACGAGAGGGGCGGCGGTTTTGCATTGGACGAGAGGGCCCCACCTTGTCATATATTTTCTAGGACTAAAATGCCCCTAGACTAATAGTACTTTCGAGTACTTTCATCCGCGTACTTTCGAGTACTACGTATGTATGCGCCGTTAGATCGAGACAAATGAACGGCTCCAAAAAATGCCAACTACTGTAAAAGTTGTAATACAAAATAGGAATCTAGCAAGTAACAAAATTATCAATTAGAAAACCCCAAAATATGGTTATATAATTGATTGTTGATATGTATTCCATACATTTATGTGCACTGTAGTTCATCTAAAGTAATCATACATTTGAGGTGCAGCGCAGGGTCGCAAGCTCGTTGATCCCACCGCTCCTGCTTTTCACCTCCTTTCTACCCCCTCCACATCGACCATAATTTGAAGAGATGCTGATGCGATTAGGAGGCGCTGGCCAAGATTTGTAGATGCTAAAGAAGGTAACTAAACCGGTGGATCATGTCTCTTTGAATGCCCACCATCAATAATGTCTTTTGAGATGCCTACGTTAGTTCCAGAACAGGAGCCAACATCGTGAAAGACAGAGAGTCATATGGGCATGCGGGCATGCATTGGAAGCCTACATGTGTCAAGATAATTGGTGGAGTTTCCCGATTCTTGGGACTCCCTATACGCTGCTCCTTACAACAAACATCATCCCCTTCCCACAATGTGCGCCTGTCTGGGCCGGCCCACTGATGACGCGAGCAGACACAGCGAGTGGGAGAGCATGCGGCGCCCTCCCTTGGAGCCACTTGTCTGTCCAGAACCTCGACATCATACTGTTTCCAAGAGAAATCATGGTGCACACTGCAAGCAGACTCTTGTCAATCTTTTCACAAGGAACCGGAGTACCTTTCGACAGCCTATCCATCGAGTCCCATTCAAACGACCAACACAATCTCAGGGCGCGACTAAAACTCAAAATGTCCTTGATCTCAAGACCACCATGCCTCTTTGGTGCTTAGATCTTTCGCCAATAGACCATGGATTTTCCTCCATGCCCCTCCTCATCCCCAGCCCATAGGAAGTTTCTCCTGCATTTATCCGTTTTCTTGGTAGCCCATTTGTCCGCAGCGAAGCAGGTGATATAGAAAGTTGTAGTTGCCGCCAACACAGAATTAACATTGGTTTCAGGTCCAATATATCCATATCTTTTTGACCAATCCAGATCTTTTTGACAAAATACACCGAGATCACGGGATTCAGCTCCAATATATCCAGATCTTTTTGATGAAAATGCTGACACCGCAGCCTTTCATTGATATAGAAGAGAGTTAACAGAAACACATGGAGGTTGCCATCATTCAAGGACACTATTATTTCCATGGGAAAGATCAGCTCAGGTACACTTCACTTAACAGAACTTTACACGTTACTTGAACAGAATTGAGTATACAGATGGTGAGTGTGCTGGTTCTAGATCGGTGTGTTACTTTTCATGAGCTGAAAAATGGAAAAGCTCTTAGACTTATGTAGGCACTCGAACAAATGTCAGGGCTTAGGTATAGTCATTTGTCAACTTAACCATGAACAAAACAGCATGTCAGTCGCAAAAAAGAAAGAACAAAACAGCATGTAAAATATGCAAAGTGTTTAACTGATTGGATACTCAGTAAAGGGGAGATTTCAATAGAGTGTACTGTTTTCTAAGAGCAACTCTAGCAGACCCCGCAAAAACTTGACCCGCAAAACGCATCTGCAGTTTCACGAAGATCGTGTTTGCGGGTCGAAAACTAACGCGACCGAACAGATACTGTAAAACTGGAATAAAGAGCTCCTTCCTCCAGTCCGGCCGTTGCCGCCCCTTCCTCCAGCCGGCCACGCCGGCCACGCCCAACCCCGTTGGCCGCGCCCTGTCGCCCGTAGGCCATGCCCCGTCGCCCGTGCCCCATCGCCCATCGGTCGCGCCCCGTCCCTACTGGTCGCGCCCCATCACCGCGCCGGTCGCGCCCAGCCTCGCCGGCCACGCCCCATTGCATCCGTCGTCCGCGCCCAGCCTTGCCGGCCACGCCCCGTCGCCTCCATCGTCCGCGCCTTGCTCTATTGCCAGGCCAGCCGTGCCCCTTTGCCTGCCGCGTCGGGAGGATTCCAGCGGCCAGGCTGAGGTCATGGGAGGCCACGACGATGTCGAGCTCGTCCAATTCGAACCAGCGGCGATCGATTGCAGCGTCTAGCGGCCTTTTCCGATGTGCGGTGATGAATTCCGGCGAGTTTAGGGCGGATTCCAGCAAACTCCGCGGCGACGTGTTTGCTCCGACGAGGTTTGATCGGTAAACGGGGGCCTCTAAATTCGGCCTTCCAACCTCCAAAGATAAGGGTTTTGGGTGTGCATTTGCGGTGGCCCTTAAAATTTTTACGGGTTGGACCACTTTTACGGCTTCTGTTCTGGACACTTTTTTGCCCAAAACTGTAAAACACAAAAATTTTGCGGGTTTGACCACTTATGCGGGGTCTGCTAGAGATGCTCTAAGGCCTTGTACAATGGGAGGTGCTTAGAAGAGGTGCTTAGAGAAATACACCAGGATTTCCTTAAGCACCGGTGCTTATTTGTATAGGGTAGACGCTTAACTAAGCGTCTCTTCTATAGAAATAGGCACCGGTGCTTCAGAAAAACCCGGTTTATTTTTCTAAGCACCTCCCTAAGCATCTCCCATTGTACAAGGCCTAAGCAGAACCAAGAAACTCACAAGGGGCCGCAACTTTGGAAGACCACGCAGGCACTAAATTACAAATAAGGGAGGTTATATTTTTTTCGACAAAAGGAATATATTAATATCACGGAGATGCAAATTACACCCAGCCTCTACAACAACGAAATGCCCTAAGGACATTACAAATGCACACAACCCAAAATCAAAAAGGAGAAGAAGAAAAAAAATGAAAGAACCCACTACAGTGATAAATTCCTTGTAACTGCAGCATGAACCACCACCAAGACAACATCCGAAATCTAAATTCTCCAAAGCGACGCCTCTAAGAAGGAAGCAGTGCACAAGTGCCCTGGTTGCTTGATCATAGATCTTAGGTTTTCACCCGAAAAAAATATGCGCTCTCAAAACAATGCCTTCAATAAGGCCATTATCAGGCATAACCAATTAATGCCAAATCTTGGGTTTACACCCTAAAAGCTAAGATTCTGTACTCCTCCTGTGCTGCCGCCCCCACTTTCCGATGCTACTGCTACGACTCGAGATTCACCAAGAAAAGTCCTCATCGCCTCGAAGACTCGATCCGCCATTACTAGGCCTTAGACCTTAGCGACCATGAAGTTCTCCGCCATTGTCTTCACCATGCAAATCGAAATATCGACATGTCCCATGATGTCAACAGCCAACAAAGCTTCGCGTCAACGCTCTCCTGAAGCCACATGGGCTGAAATAGGGGCGCACACGACCGAATATCACCCGATCCAGCAATATACACGCGTCAAGCACCCAATGGAGATCTCTGGTGGAGCCTTCCAGGACTCTTCAATGGCCAGATCAATGAGGAACGACATCAAGCAAAACACCATCTTGGCGCTAGAAGAACCCTAGGACTACCGCGGGAGGGGAACATACCTTGACTGGGAACCCTAGATCCGCCGCCACCAGCCACCATGGTCGGCCCCCACGCCACCCTCGCAGCCATGGTGGCACAACCGCCGTCGGATCCCCTGGGTCTGCCGCCCCAGTGTTCCATCTCCGTCGTCACGCCGGGCTCCCATGGGCACCACCGCGCCTTGGCCAGCGGCCCCCACACGAGAGGGGGAGGAGAGCCCGCCGTCCGCTGTTCGCCGGGCGAGCTTTGCTCGCTTGCCTCCTCCAGCAGCGGCGGGGAAGCAGGGGGAAGGGGGGTCGGGGGCGGCGGCGACGGGTGAGAAGTTGTCCCTCACTTAGGGTTTCTATAAAAGGCCGAGTTAGGATAAAATGATAGTCAGATCGTTTCCATCTTCTGCCACTGCCACACAGGCAGAACTCCAGTACTACCAGCCAAAAGGCATCCCAGTGCTCTCTTTCAAAAATCCCTCTCTGGTAGCCACCCCTTCATAAATTTAGGACCTCGATAAGGACCGAAAGTTCGGCCTGGGCAAGCGCCAGACCGAATGAAACGTTCGGATCTGGGACAACACTCTACCGAACAGAATCGTTCAGTGCAGAAACGCACCAGCCCGAACCCCTCATTCACGAGCAAGTTGTCAATACGTGCAGTTTAAAGAAAGTGGGCTAAAAAAGGCCCAGCGTACGCACAAAGACCCAAGTATTCAAAAAGCTAGCAATTGCACACATACTAGGAAATCAAAAACTGGAAAATTCCCATAGCAAAAATTACACGATTTTTCTATGGCAAAAATACTTTAATTCACATGGGAAATCTTAGTTTAATTTTCCATGGCAAAATTTACTCTATTTTTGCCATTGCAAAAAATACTTTTATGCACATGGCAAATTTTAGTTTAATTTACCATGGAAAAATGTACTCTATTTTTGCCAACTTCTATTCACATGGCAAGTTTTAGTTTAATTTGCCATGGCAAAATTTACTCTAATTTTTTACATGGCGAAAATACTTTTATGCACATGGCAAGTTTTACTTAATTTTGCCATGGCAAAATTTACTCTATTTTTACCATGGCAAAAATATTTCTATTCACATGGCAAGTTTTATTTTAATTTGCAGTGGCAAAATTTACTCTATTTTTGCCATGGCAAAAATACTTTTATTCACATGGCAAGTTTTTGTTTAATTTGCCATGGCAAAATTTACTCTAATTTTTGCCATGGCAAAAATACTTTTATGCACATGTCAAGTTTTAGTTTAATTTGCCATGGCAAAAACACTTTTATTCACATGGCAAGTTTTAGTTTAATTTGCCATGGCAAAAATACTTTTATTCACATGGCAAGTTTTAGTTTAATTTGCCATGGTAAAATTTACTCTATTGAGAACAACATCTATAAAATTGCCTTGGAAATAGTACTAACAACTTCAGAAACATGGCAAAAAATACTATGTTCTATTTCCATGGCAATGAAAACATGATTTCAACATGGCAACATACTTTGTGTTTCCATGGCAAGATATTAGATATTTTGCCATGGTAAGAAATAATTTAAATTGGGGACAGCAAAAGTTGAGGCAACATGGCAACATATTTTGTGTTTGCATGGCAAAAACATATTTTGCCTTTCCATCAACTATAATTTCTAAAAAAATGCAATGCATAATTGGTCAATTAACATCACATGAAAGTAAAAAAGTTTCTGCAATCCATGAATGACTGAGAAAATGAATCATACAAAAATTGCATCATATGGATTGAGCTAAAAAAGGTGAATCACCATCAGTTTTGAGCTAGTAACATAAAACTGAACCTGTCCTTCGAGAGGTCATGTGCAGCAGACGAGTTCTTGAACGCCCGAGTGGCCGGAGAAGACGAGCAGGATGGTCCCGTTGCCCATGGGCAGCGCCTGGTCGCCGTGCAAGGAGAAGACATGGCCGTGGAGGGTGCCACCATGCAGGATGGCGCCGTCGCCTCCGGGTGAACGCGCAGCACATGAGTTCCCCGGCGTCCGATAAGTCGGAGAAGACGAGGAGGATCCCGTCGCCCATGGACGCCGTGCTCGGAGAAGACGCGACCGAGGTGGGCGCCGAGGCAAGGGGCGATGCTATCGCCTGAAAATGGCCGCGCCGTCGCGACGGACGCGAAGGTGTGCGGCGGAGGAGACGCAGCTCGGCGACGGTAGAATCCGTCGGCGTCGATTATGGTCAGCTCGGGGACGGAAGCTTCGGATGGCGGCGACAACGGTCAGCTCGGCGACGGCGAGGATCGTGCGGATGGAGGCGTGTCCGTGGAGCGGTGGAGGCTGCCGCGGCCCTCAGCCTTCGCCCACAACGGCAGCTAAAGCCGCTCGCGCGGACCCGGAGCGCGCCGGCCTGGTGCTCCACGCCGCGAGCATCGCGGCGACCTACGGCGGTCGGCCTCCGCCTCACTCTGTGGTTGGGCGCGGCCTGAGAGGAATGAATAAGGAGGGGAATAGAGATGCGGCGGCGGGATTCGTTCGGGATGAGAATTCTTTTTACCGAACGCTTTCACTCGGACGTGGCCGTAAACTTCCACTTTAAGATTTGTGCTTAGATCCGACCATAGAAAGGCCGCGGGACGTCAGAAATCTGACGTTCGGCCGTTATCAATTCCGTAAATTTAAACTTGTTCAGCAAGAGTTTGCGTTTGAATTAGACTAGCAAATATGCCCGTGCGTTGTAACGGGAGACAAAAAATTATGGCTAACCACTATTTTAACATAGTGGCTCATCATGTTGCCATTTTTTTACCCTAGCCGATGATGGCCGCGATGTCCACGTGATCACAATGCATTCGACGCGGTAAATCCCAAGGCTATGAGTTCGCCGGTGCATGCCACATGTGTCATTTTGTTGCGCAAGGGAACGTTTAAAACTTTTAAAACAAATCTCATTGACCACAAAATACTCCCAACGCCAAGACATATAAAGACTTTCGAAAAACTAATCAAATCCTAGACATAAAATACTTTTGAATCAGTGAACAATTTTTCGAATAGACAAACAATTTTTTTTTTTGAAATTTTTGATTTTCTCAAAAAAATGATAAAGATTAGTTTTCTTTACAAAAGAATTTAAATGTATGAACCGGTTTCGAATTCATTAACAATTTTTGACCCAACAAACATTTTTAGAACCGATGAATTTTTTTAAAATTATGGAACAAATATTTATTTTTATTTTTGTGAACATTTTCTAAAATGTCATGAACATTTTTTTCAGATTCCCGAATATGTTTTGAATACACGGTCATTTTTTTAAAATCATGAACATGATTTTATTTGCCGACCATTTTTTCTAAATCATGATTTATTTATAATTTTGCGAACAGTTTTGCAAAACCACCAACATTTTTTTAATCTGCAAAATTTTTATGATTTTCTAAACATTTTTGAATTCACATATATTTTATGATTTCTCAAAGATTTTTTTTTTGAAAAAGCGCAACTTTTAAAATATTCAAATCCCAAATTAATTTAAAGAGAAAAGAAGAAAGAAAACAGAATGAGAAAAAAAAGTAAAATGAATAAAAACAGGGAAGTGAAGTCCCACACATGCGTGAGAAAAGAAAGATAAAAATTGCAAAACGGGGGATCGAACCCTGGTCTGGTGCGCCTCATCCTGTTACATGTACTCGTCGCACCTCTATAAAACAATGAACAGGGCGGCGATATTTGGTCCGAATATTTGAATCGTTTTTTCACTTATGGGTGGCATTGGTGGGTAATTTTTACTAACTTGGAGGGTAATTTTAATGACGGACGACCAGAAGCAATAGCCGCTTTATTAGTAATAAAAAAAAATAGGTAAAGATAAAGAGGTAAAGATAAAGACTTGGTCTCCGGCTGGGAAACTCGTCCCATCTCGAATCGATCCGTTTGCTTTTTTTGCAATAAAAAAAATACCAAATACGGAGTAGTTTCCAATAGTTAGTTTCAGGGGTTGTTTGAGAATTGAGACGTCTCCGGCTACTTCTCCTGTCCCGCAACAATAATTGCCCTGCCCCTCGCCACGCTTCTCGCGACGCCGTTCGCTGGGTTTTCGCCTTCGTTAGATCTCTTCCTGTGCGTTTGTGCTACCTAGCTGCCGTGAACGCAAATCGCAATGGCCACCGAGACGTTGGTCGGCGACGTGGACTTCGAGGGCGACGTCATGACCACCACCATCACGTCCTCCGGCGCCGCCGTGGCCGCCTGGCTCCGCAAGATCCGCTACGTCTACCGCTGGGTCTACCACAAGCTCATCGTGGGGCTGGACGTGGAGTGGCGCCCCAGCTACAGCCACGCGCAGAACCCCGTCGCGCTCCTGCAGCTCTGCGTCGGCCGCCGCTGCCTCATCTTCCAGCTCCTCCACGCCGACTACTTCCCACAGGCGCTCGTCACCTTCCTCGCCGACCCGGACTTCCGCTTCGTCGGCGTCGGCGTGCAGGACGACGCCAACCGCCTCAGCAACGACCACGGTCTCGGGGTCGCCAACACCGTCGACCTGCGCCACCTCGCGGCCGACTAGATGGGCAGGCCGTGGCTCCGCCAGGCCGGGCTCAGGGACGTCGCGGACGCCGTCATGGGGGCCAGCGTCGACAAGCCGCACAGCATCACGATGGGACCGTGGGACGCCTACCGCCTCTCCGACGAGCAGATCAAGTACGCCTGCATCGACGCGTTCGTCTGCTTCGAGGTCGGCCGGAAGCTCCTCACCGGCGACTACTGAGATGCATGCACGATCCACGGCCGTCTTCGGCTGTCCTGCAATACCTACGTGTACTAGCTCTTAAGTACTAGTGCGTTTGGATTGCTTAATTATTAGGAGTTTTATCGATCTGTAATGAAGAATCAGCAAGACATTGGTGATGATGAGTTGTCGAAGACTTTTCTTATAAAGAGTTGATGGCCATGGCGACTCCCTTCTGCTAGATAGTAACTTTGGATACAAATGTCCACCAGTGTTAACTTTGCCATGACTCGACTGCATATAATCTCTGAAAGTGCAATTCTTCGGTCCTCAACTATGATCTCTTTCTCGATTATATTACCCCATCACTCGTGCAAAAGTTGTTTCATCGGATGAAAATGTTGCATCCGATGGAGCTGTAATATTTTCTGAGGAACTCATTGTTGAACTGTCACGTTATGTGTTGTACAATTATGTTGATGTATGTCTCGTTATTCTGATGTACCAGTAAGTCTAGTCTTTAGGGACTTCCTTAGTCCAGCGCCACCACTCGGGTCGTGCGCTGCATGTAAGGATCCCGATGTTTATGCACCTGTACTGTAACCAGTTATGGCAATACACAGGAGATTCATCATTCAGTTTGGTAACCAGAGCAATGTCTACCCCTCCCTCTACCTCTCCCACGCGGACGGCTGATGGCGATCATGCCGTCGCCGCTGCTGCCGCGGATCTCACTGCAGGCCTCCCTATTGACGTGTGCCCTCGTGCTCTGGCTACGGACGAGAACTCCGGATCCGTCGGTCTCCCTCTTGTTTCTCTCCCACCCAACCTGTGTCGCCGGCTCGCCGCCTTCCCCCTCCGGCTCTTCTCCCGCCATCCCAGCCAACGTCGCCAGCTTCATCGACTTCAAGCTGGCCCTGGACAGCACAAAATTCACGCGCTGGCACAACTACGTCAACCTCCTACTGGCGTGCTATGATGCGGAGGATCACGTCCGGGAAGCCTCAGCTCGCCGGATGTCCAAAATACTATCGGCACCAACAGGCTTTTGGTCACTTGAGTTAACTCCATTGGTGAGTCTGCCAGACTGCAGAAGGCCTCGAATCACTTCGGCAATGCCCTAGGTGTCATCCTTTGAGAAGTCTCCAAATAAGACCAATCTAAGAGTTTATGAGAAAGAGAATCTGCGTCAACTCCTCCTATGAAGCCCTCGCAAAAAAAAAAAAAAAACTCCTCCTATGAAGGATGCACACTAGATTCAAGTTCAAGTACGACAACCTATTATATCCAAGGAATTACGTAAACAACCACGCAATCCATAAGTTCCCCAAGAATTTGAGTTCTTAGAAATCCACCACGAGAAACAAGTATCTTCTCAAAGATTTCTCCGAAGTCCGCGAAAAGTGGCCTACGATTACTGAAGAGGACTGGAACATTTTGAAGATGCGCAACCAGAGCCCTGTAGTGGAGACCCAGTCATCATGGAGGAAGGACATGCGATCAAAGGCATTAAGTAACGACACCCTCGGAAGCCGTGGTTTCGTTGGAAGAAGCCCGTATGGGACAAGCAGGACGCTATATTTGTAGCAAAGGGCGTCCCAAACGGCTTCGGTCAATTTAAGACCCACTCGAATATAAGTACCATTATGATGAGATGGCGGGGTCATTTTACGTGGATAACCAAACGGGGACTCGAGGAAGAACTGGTATATAATTAAACCGGCACGCTTAATTATGTTTCTCGGATTTCTGCATAAGTATAATGGAGTTATAGTTGTTAGTCTTTGTTATTGCCGGACTTCTGATTGGAAGTGCTCACGTTGTAGATTGGATCGAATGGTCAGTGTGAAGGTTCTGAAAGTGAAACGGGTTGATCGGATGAACACGGCTCTCGGTTAAATCTTGCGCATGCTTCTAGTGATGAACAATGCCCAGGATCACAGAGTATTCGTACTGCAGTTGAAGAGGTGCGTCCAGATGTATTGTAGGGTGATTGTAGAGATGAACAATAATGCCCAGGACCAGTAAGTGTTGGTACTGTGATTGATGAGGTGCATCCAAATGGTGCCTTCACGGAGGAAGCTCTGTTTTGTTGACTTGTCTCATTTACCGGACAACAATACCCATGGCTCTGCATATATGGGGGATGCAGGAGGAGCAGCAAGTGTCGTGGCTCATCAACTTTCTGAAAAATGCACTACGAAATTTTACTGCTGCTGGTTGGTCGCAGTGGTAATTCATTTGTATATGTTTTGGTTGTTATGATTAGAGACGATGGATGAACACAATTTCCGAAAATGCAAGTGTCACTTGAGCGAGTGCATAGTTGACACGTTGTAAGAAAGGGTAGACATTTTGGCCCGCTGGTTTCTTCACTCCATTTGCCCTGCATCATTTCGTTTACTGATCTGACGATCTTTCCCCTCAAAGATCCGTCCATCTCCGGAACAGCAACATGACCAAGTGATCTGAGGCGCTACACGTTTGTGGTTCAACTCTGTTCTCTGCAACTACTCCCTCCGTTTCAAATTACTTGTCGCAGGTATGGATGTATCTAGATGTATTTTAGTTCTAGATACATCCATTTTTATGGGTCGATTCTGCTATCACTTCTTCATCTGATGTTTCCTCCCGAATCGTGGACGAATGCTCTGGCAGGAAGTTGATTAGCTGCGTAATGGCTGCTCTTCCTGCATACACATATACACTGAGTGTCGGCATTGTTGTCCCCGCAAAAAGAAGAGTAACCGATTATGTCTTCTTAGTCTGAGTAGTTTGATGGTAGGAAGTCGAAGTCCTGAACAACAGTAACAGTATAATCAGAACAGCACACAACATGTATAACTGTCCGTGCTATAGAAGTGCACAACTACAACCAGAATTATTTTCCTCTTAGATGGATATATAATTAGTGCAAGTATTGCATATTTTACTGAGTAATCTTGACACAAAGGTACAGTATCAAATAAAGAAAAAAAATATAGACACCTAATTCGACACTTAGAATGACTCTCCAGAGATACTCATGCCATGTGTATATATATTTGCGGATAAAGAAAGAGTGGGCACTGGTCAGTGCGAGAATAAAAGCAGTACAAAATGTTTTAAATAGCGGGCTATGAAAAATCCATATATATATATACACATGGAGGACAGTTAACTTACGAAGGGCAGGGAGGTGGTGAAGCAACCTCCACTCATGCAAGGGCACCTTGCTTTCACTAACATCCAGATCAGTTATTGGAGAAGAGGAGGCACCGCTGCGTGATGAGCTCTCTCCCCATGATGACAGCACATTATCACAATCTACTATGTCCTAAGACAAAGCTCTAGGCAGACATGGTCCTATCCTTAACTTGCGACATTGCTTTATGCTCAACTTCTCAAGCTTAGGAAACATAAGCCCATTTGCACCTCCCTCACCAGTGTTATATGCAGTGTTCCACTCTTCCAAGCTCTCCATACGGTAGAGATCCAGCTCTAATAGATTTGGTAGTTGACCAAGTGCTGGTAGCGTGTTGCACTTAGGAAAATTCAACAAATTTAACTCCAAAAGATCAGGGAGATACTGCCTAATATCCATAAGCCAATCAGGAATGCTGAGACTCGTGTAACCAACTATAGTCAATATCTGTACACTGCTTGGTGGCACTAGCTGTTCCAGCACATCCTTGTCATCCACAAACCTCTCAGCATTTTCGGTCCATCGAAATGTTAACACTTTCATGTTTTGTTTCTCTATCAGCTTTATACTCCATGCCTCTTTTGTAGACTTCACATTTTCAAGTCTATCTATCGTCAGCTTATCAGGATTTGTAGGCTCAAGGAGGTTGATATTGCTGCTACATTTATCACTTGAAGCATACACCACAAAGTGTGGCAACGAGACAAAATTTAAGAGAGCACGCATAGATTCATCCAATCTAACCTCCTTTTCCACAATTAGAACCTTCAAATTAACCATATTAATCATACTATTAGGAAGCTTCTTTAGGCGATGGCAGCCTGAGAGGTCCAGCGTATGAAGCTGCCTGAGGTTGCCAATACTTGTTGGTATACTGGAAAGCTTTCTATTCCCAGACAAGTCCAGATGCTCTAGATTGGAAAGGGTGCAGATAGAGCCAAGCAAACGGCCGATTTGATCATCTTGACGGAAATTTCCATGCATCCCGATAGATTTAAATACCTGAGTTTGATTAGATTGCCGATGACGTCTGGTAGCCTTCTGTCAGAATGTTCAACTGATAAATTCAAATATTGTAGTTTGGTAAAACCACCAAAAGCTTCTGATATAGACACACGGCAATGTGATAAATCCAGATGAACCAACTGCTTCAGCTCTGCGAATGATACAGGGAGTTCACTTATTCCAGTGCAACCTGATAAATCAAGATGCATCAGACCTTTCATATCACCAATTGACTCCGGCAGTGCTAAGATTTTCTCAGAGCCTCTAAGGTTGAGATAATTTAATTCTGAGAGCTCGGTGATACAATTGGGAATCATCTTATCTTGTATCCGTGGAGCATGAAGAAATCTCAGCTGCTTCAGTTGGCCAATACAATCAGGTAGATTCTGAATAAGGCATTCACTTAAGTCCAAGACACGGAGGCACTTAGCTGACGAAAATGCACTTCCACGAAGTTGTGTATTGCTGCAGTCCCGAAAATGCAGCGCCTTTATATTTGCAGGAGAAGTGAAGGAAAACTGCAACGGATTGCTACAATCTGTGAGCAATGCATAGCGACATTTGTTTCCACCAACACTGCCCTTATCGTTAAATTGATGGGCCAAGATCATCCTGGCGAGATCGTGCACTAGGTCATTCATCCTGAAAAATGTAACATCTCTGTCCTGCATTTCACCACTCTACAGCAAAAACACCGAATGTTATCAGAACTTTGAACTTTATTTCGTTTTATAGTGCTCTAATTATCAATAGAAATACTTCCATGTTTTTTATACCCTCTAGTTTCATAATTATCCATCCATGTTTTTTACCCTCTTCGAATCGCTCATGACAAATGTTATGTTACACCAAGAGTAGGTTATCTCGTATCAAACAAATGCATTCACAACTGTCTGTTCAATTAAACTATAAGCACTAGAAAAAATATCTGTAAATTGTGCATATTTGTTATCTGCACGGAATAGACAAAAAATTGCCAAAATAGGGCAGCAATGTGCGCACAAAGATGTCTCTTTTGTACAGTTCATATAATTATATTATATGTTTTCTTAGTAAGGAAATAGCCTCATACATTTTTACTAGACATTTGTGAATTTACCAGCAAAAATTCAAAGGAAAAATTGTAACATGGGCAGATGCACTAGAATGTGTGTTTTTTTTGCTCTGATGTGAGTAGCCGAGTAGGACTACGTAATGTTGAAATTAATGTGAGAATTATGTAGCAACTCACCTTAGGATCCTTTGAATATTCAAGGAAGAACATCCCCAAAAGTTGCATGATATAATCCTCGGAGAGCTGCATAAAATTAAATATCCTAGATTGCTCGATGAACCCAAGAGCAATCCATTGGTAAATTAGATCATACTTCATCATTATGTGACCTTTTGGAAAGATTGCACAATAGGAAAAGCACAACTTCAACGAAACAGACATGTGGCTATAGCTTAACAGTAAGGATCCAAGCACTTCGTGGCCCTCCGAAGTTGATAGACTCCAAAAATAACTGTCTCTCACCGACTCCCATTCATCTGCCGTCATGCCGTTCAACATATGTCCAAGTGATTGAGCTGCTAAGGCCACACCTCCACACTTGGTCGCAATCTCCCTTCTTATATGCTCCAATTGTTCTTGGTCGACTCGGTCTTCAAAGTCAGCCTTTTGTTTTATTATAGTCCAACACTTATCAACCGTCAAAGTCTCCAGCTTGTATGGTGTAACTGCAGGACTACAAATTTTCCTTGCGAGGCCTCCATCACGTGTAGTTACTATAACCACCTTCCTTCCCAGGCCAAGCCCTAGCATAACCTTCAGTTTATCAAACTCTTTTGGGTTCTCCTCCCATAGATCATCTAAAACAATAAGGATGCGCTTACCAAAAAACAGCTCTTTAAGGCGTTGATGAAGCATCTGTTTGGTAGATATATTGCCAATTTTGTCAGTTAACTGTGTTATTATGGAGTTGCCAATCTGGCTGAAGTTGAGTTCCTGGGAAACATATACCCACACCGGAGTGTAGTCTTGGAACTGTGGGTCATTGAATACCAGTTGTGCCAAGGTTGTCTTGCCAATGCCTCCAATGCCATATATAGGAAGGATAACCATTTCTTCTGTGATGCTCTCAGATAAAATAGACAATATTTTCTGTTTTTCCTCAGTCCATCCGATGATTAATGTTTGTTCCACATCTGACGATGTTTCCCTATCAGGAAGCATATCTGCAATCTGCAACAACTTTTTACGTGTGAGTACATGGTAAGACAAGGAGAATAATCATGATCATGGTGTCATGGTCTAGTAATTTTTTGTGCAAGGAACATGATCTAATAACTCTTTGAGATAAATATGTTGTATTACTTCCGTCCCAAAATTCTTGTCTTACATTTATCTAAATACGGGTGTATCTAACACTAAAAACATGACTAGATACATCGTATTTAGACAAATCAAGGATAAGAATTTTGAGACGGAGGGAGTATATGTGTAAACTAAGTTTTTGATTAAACTACTCTTCATGAAACATGCAACACCGCAAGGGGGCAAAGCTATAATACCACATGAAAATGACAACTCCGAAAAAAATTGAGACACAGCCTTAGCAAAATTTAAACTTATACTAGAATTGCAAAATGCAACAACTACAACAAACTATGAACAAATTGGCTGTCTTAGCTGCCTCAACAACACCTTTACCGAGGAGGCAAAGCGAGAGGCACTGATATAATTAAGTTCGCTCAAGAAATGCAACATAGTTCCCCAAGGAAAGGAAGATCCACCCTAGTAAGGCAGTATGCCTGGGTCATTGCAGCTAGACAATAGTTCCCACTAAATTCGTAGTTACATGCAGTGGGACGCTCGCTAGAGTGTACTCTCTGTTGTCCCTGGTGGAGGAGAACTTGATGACATGAATGAAGTGGAACAAAGGTGAGTGCCACGATGCTAGTTAAAGGCAACGTTGCACCTCCTCTCCCTCACTGTAGCCTGGGCACCACTCCTCTCCTTCACCTGCCACTAGTGTGATGCTCCCAGATAAAGTAGCCACTATTTCCTTTATTTCTTTGGTCCTCCCAATGACCAGTGTCTCTTCCACATCAGATACTGTTCCAATAACTTGCTGCACATTAGATATATTGTCCGGCTGATTTTGAATTGTCTTTTTGTATAGTTCTACCAACTCAGGAATTTGAGTAATTTTGAAGTACATGGAAATATTAGCTCTGATACCATGTTAGGAATAAGCAACTTATATTCCCATGAGGCCATAGGCCGATATATATATACATGTACAGGTGTGGAACATATGCAGGAAAACCCCTCATACAACGGGATAAATACAAAGGGGTACATGACTTATATTATAACTCTAACAATAATCTCCTGGAAACCTAAATAGGTTTAGGATTTTTTATAATTAAACCCAACTAAAATATGATATTTTTTAAAGTTAATCTCTTCCTTAAGTAAGTGCAAACCTGCCGCACTTAACTGTATAAAAATGACACCTTGGGAAAAGTGCAACATCCCCAAACATAAGAAGTCAATTCCTTCAAAATTTGAGAATGCAATGGTAGGAGAAAAATCAAGCCTATGGATATTTAACATGCTACAGCACAAAACTGCAACACAACAATCCATTTTAAAACACAACTACACATAACCATAACAACCATATGAACGTACTGGCACAAACTGTTGCAGACTAGCATTCATATGGCATGTGCCATGCATGACCTTACCTTCAGTTCAGTAGCAAACTCATCTGCATTTTTTGTTGCACGAAGCCTATTAATTATATTATTCGTATCTGGTCTTCTTGCCGGGTTAAAGTCACTGCACTCTATCACTATTTCAGTGCATACTTGTACTTGTTCCAGTTGTGTGTCTGGCTGTGATTTCTCCAACCTATTGCTCCACCTCTCAATTACCTATGAAATTGGAATCGTGTGTTATAATCTATGAAAAGGAGCAAGATATATTTTTACAGGACATGAGATCCTCGTCTCTTCATATAAAGAAGAGTGGCGAAATTCACAGAATACAAAAAATTATTATTATTATTATTATTATTATTATTATAAAAATAGGAGGCATAAAAAATCATAGCAAAATCCTTCCGCCACCCGGAAGCAACAGGCATCCAGCCTAGCTAAAAAAACTACTCACTTACTCAAACTGAAAACAAGGAACATTTTAGCTAGGAAATGTTACGTATATCAGCCCACTATATAATATCACTTGCTTTACACTTGACAAAGTAGCACATAAGGACAATTTAGGGTTTGTTTGGTTCTACCATAGCCTTGCCCTACCAAATAGTTGGCTAGCCAAAAAATTAGTAGATCTTTTGCTTGCCCATAAATTGGCCAACATTGGCAACAAAAATGAACTAGAATAGACAAAGAAGCATTGGCATGCCAAATGGTAGCCATCCAAACACAGACCAAAATTTTGGTGATGGCCCAAAAATTGTAAGGGCGGTTGGCCAAAATCCAAGCACACCCTTAACACAGTTCAATATGTATGTTACAATTCTAATATTGACCAGCCGGATTGTAGTAGATGGTAACACCGAAGATCCATTATGGTAACACATAACCATTCCTACGTATCTAGAAATTTTGCAGTTACCATGATACCTGGGGAAAATATGTTTGACTCGTTTGCAGCTAATTAGTGTTTTGCACTAATATGCTACGTTTAAACAGAAGAATGATGTTATATGAAGTACTGTAATAAACTAATTTTGAAATCATGCCTTTATATTGGAATGGATTGCTTGTCTTACATTGGCAACATCAGCATATCCTTTCTCTCCTGTTATTATCTCTATGATTATCGTACCAAGACTATATATGTCCGACTTGACTGTGATCTGTCTGACACTACAGAATTCTGGTGCCAAATATCCCCTGCATGAACATTTATATAATCTAACCGATTAATGGAGAAAGGGATTGATATTCATTCATGCATAACAAAAACAGAGCTTCCAACGGTCATATCAAGCTTACATAGTTCCAATCACCTTCGAAGCAATAGTACGAGTTTGATTTTCATCGAAGCATCTCGAAAGACCAAAATCAGAAATTTTCGGGATCATATTATTATCTAATAATATATTTCCCGTTTTAAGATCCAAGTGAACGATGTGCTTTTGGTGAAGATAATACAAACCGTCACAAATTCCATTGATAATTTGATATCGCTCTCTCCATTCAAGTCCACAAGATGCATCTACAAAGCAGGAGAGCAGAAAGTTGGTCTAGTATTTTAAATACTTTAAGTCATGAATTAGTCATTAAGTGCTAAATACATGGATGCTTGAACCAAATACGTGCCACATCATCCTACCAGTGATATGCTTATCAAGACTCCCTTTAGGTAGATATTCGAAGCAGAGCAACCTTTGTCGTACATCTGCCAAGACAAGCTTTCCCCCGCAATCTACCATTTCTCCTTGTGTGTCAGCGCAATATCCTAGGAACCGCACAATATTTTTGTGCTTTGCCTTCATCAGACAACGTATCTCTTCACTGAATTTCTTCTCATCAAGATCAACCGTTCCAAAAAGCTTCTTCACAGCAACCATGCCATTGTCAAGCATTCCCTATAACCGCAACATGTTTTGGCAGCGTCAACTTATGTTTTCAGATAAACTGCGATCTAAATAAAGGCAGCTGAGAGTTACCATATCCATACCTTATAAACCGTTGCAAAACCACCATTGCCAATTTCTTCACCACGAGAGAAACCGCTGGTGATGTGCTCCAGAAGTGATAATGGTAAAGCCTTTGGTTCTGCGCTTTCATCAAACAGAATACCCTCCAGGTCACTTTGCGGGGTAATATCATGGTGTTCCATTTGCAGTTACAAACAAAATAACCTTGAAACAAGAGAGAATGATTTATTCATGAGTGTATTAGATTCTCAACGATCATGAAAGGCAGAGTAAATATCATGACACTATACTTCCTTTACAATACTATTGCTATACTACACCTTTAAGAAAAAAATTAGACAGCGCTGCACTTTAGCTGTTTAGCATGAATCATTTCATAGAACCAATCTTAAACATATCACATTTCATAAAATGCACCCTATAGCATGTTATAGTTTGCAGGACTATACTTAGGCGGTTAGACCTAGCAAGACACAAAGACAAAAGTGTATCTTTGTGAATATAGTTAATTAAAAGTGTAATGTGTGATCGTTCTGACAAAATAAATTCAGCATTGTGATACTTACATTCAGGGCAGAATTACACAAAGATCATCGCTCTACTCTTTTGCAAATAGAAAAGGTTGGATTACTTTGCTCACATTCCCTCAACAAGCGAAATTCCTGAAACCATTATTCTTAGTTAACTGGATAAATACCATGAATAGACAAGTATGTCATTTCCGTAAACCCATCATTAAGTGGCTGGTTCGACCAAGGCAGTCGGTAGAGATAAGAGTGTCTTTTTCTATTATCCGCAGGAAAAAAAGAGAATGTAATAAGTAACTGAACTTGTTTGGCTGCACGACAGGAAAAGGCTGACACTTTTTGAATCTGCTTGCCATAGTTGTCATATAAACAGCGGAACAAATCCATGAGATTAGATTCTCCTTTTGAATTGTGCGTTAACTAGTCCATGGTAAAATTTGCATGCCTGTCAATTCTACAAATAATCACACAAGCTTTATTGTGAAAGAAAATCCTGAAGAACAAAATTCTACAAAATTACACGCAATTCCGTTGAATCAAAATGGTTCATATCACAACGCCAATGGGATTTATTTGAATCAAAGATGCCAACGTGTGGAAGAATGGTCCAAAGCATCCTAAACACTGTTAAGACGCAGCAGGTACTGGAACTAAAGATAGCAATCATGCGGGAGAAGACATCTCGCTGGAACAAAAGAAATGGTAATTACCTGGAGAAGCCGAGCTGTAGCACTGTGAGGTGACGGGGAGTTTCAGACGTTCCAGTCCCGCGGACACTGGACAGAGTGCTGTTTGGACAAGGGGATTTTACCTCAGGACATGGGTACTTCCCGCAGAGAGGTGAGATCCAGATCTTGCTGTGGGGAAGGGGGGTTTATCTCAGGACATGGATACTTCCAGCCGAGATGTCAGATCTAGATCCTGCAACCAAATCAACTAGGTTTATCGCAAAAAGAACAAATGCCAACTAGGTGCAGGCATCATTATACAGGAGGAGCAGGTCTTGGAACAGTACGGATGACTGGTCAAAAGCATCTAAACACCATCAAGAAACTAGCAACCAAGCAGATGCAGGAGGAGCAGGAGTACTACTTTCACTATGCTGCGAAGATATTTTACCTGGAACAAGAGAAACTGTGATTCATTACCTGGAACACGCCCGCTATATCGGATCCAGCCCACCCTGGCCAACCCGATCCCACATATATTCCTCCTCATCCACTCGTCGGACCAAATTCTAGCCACTTCCATCCACTCCCATTCGCCACCCAAACTCGTCTCCGGCGTCTTCCGGCCGTCTCCGGAATGGCGGGCAACGGGTCCGAGTCCTTCACCTTCAGATTCGTCGACCCCGAGCTCATCCCATGCGGCCCCAAGGAGGAGATGGTCGGCTGGCTTGCGCTCCGTCGCGCCCGAGAGAAGGCCCGTGCACGGCCGCGCTCGGACTCCTTTCGTCGGTAGTCCATTGCGTCCGTCCAAATGGCGCATGGATCCGGCGCTGGTCCAGCCGTAGCTGCCTCGCCGGAGGCGGTGCGGTCCGTCTGGCGTTGGAACGCGGTGGCGGATGCGCAACCCCTCCGCCGACGCGCCGAGCATTGGGACGCACCATGCCTCGTCCAACGAGAACATGGCACGGTTATATTATGAGTTTATGTGTTTTGATGTACCGAAGGAGTTCGGAGTCCCAGATGAGATCGGGGACATGCCGAGGAGTCTCGAAATGGTCGAGACGTAAAGATCGATATATTGGACGACTATATTCGGACATCGGAAAGGTTCCGAGTGATTCGGGTATTTTCGGGAGTACCGGGGAGTTACGGGAATTCGTATTGGGCCTTAATGGGCCATACGGGAAAGGAGAGAAAGGCCTCAAAGGGTGGCCGCACCCCTCCCCATGGGCTGGTCTGAATTGGACTAGGGAGGGGGGGGTGCCCCCTTCCTTCCTTCTCCTTTTCCCTTCCCTTTCCTTCTCTCCTACTCCTACTACTTGGAAGGGATCCTAGTTCTACTAGGAAAGGGGGAATCCTACGCCCGGTGGGAGTAGGACTCCCCTAGGGCGCGCCATAGAGAGGGCCGGCCCCTCCCCTCCTCCACTTTTTTATATACGTGGCCAGGGGGCACCCCATAGACAAAACATTAGATCATTGATCTCTTAGCCATGTGCGGTGCCCCCCTCCACTATAGTCCACCTCGATAATACTGTAGCGGTGCTTAGGAGAAGCCCTGCGTCCGTAGAACATCAACACCGTCACCACGCCATCATGCTGACGAAACTCTCCCTCAATACTCGGCTGGATCAGAGTTCGAGGGACGTCATCGGGCTGAACGTGTGCTGAACTCGGAGGTGCCATACGTTCGGTACTTGATCGGTCGGATCGTGAAGACGTACGACTACATCAACCGCGTTATGCTAACGCTTCCGCTTTCGGTCTACGAGGGTACGTGGACAACACTCTTCCCTCTCGTTACTATACATCACCATGATCTTGCGTATGCGTAGGAAATTTTTTGAAATTACTACGTTCCCCGACAGAGGCAACACCAGCAATTTGTATTTTTTAGTAATAAAAAAACCCAACTATTAGTATATTTTTAGAAAAGGAGGATGACCCCCAGCCTCTGCATCTGGGCGATGCATACAGCCACTTTATTAATTATTCTCACAAGACCTTACAAAGTCATACAACAGTAAGACTAAAGCTGTCATCTAAGCAACAAACTATCGCTACACCTATCCACTTGATGAAGAGACGCAGATAGCCTGGGCCTAATACCAAACAGACATCACAGCCAAGCCTAACATCTAAGACCTGAGACCCCAACCTAGCCACTTGCCGGGTCTGGGGCACACACTGGTCCGGCGTGCTCTCAGAGGCCGCCATCGCCAACGACCACCACTCCATCTTCAGAACTGTACTGATGCATCAACCTTGCTCGGTCTAGCTATCGTTGATGCCACCACGGTGCCCAACGGCACCTCCTCCCTGCGCCCTAAGCACGTCGCGGTCGCCACTGATACACCTCAGCGCCATGCTGCCAAGTACCACCAGCCGACACAGCTTGAAGTCCTTGGAAGATCTGTTGTCCGTAGCACCTACCGACCAGGCATGACAAAGGGTAGCACCTGTCGGCCAGGCATGACTTGACATCTCCACCGAAGCTCCGTGCAAGACGAAGCCGCTCCACCTCCTGCCTCTGATTTCCAGCATTGCTCCACAAACGATGCTCCCAAGAGAGAGACGACACCGCATTGCCGCCATCATCCGATCTGGAAAACCAGATCCTGGGGTTTCCCCTAGAGCAACACGAGTGGGTCGACAGTAGTTACAGAACACGCCTTCATCAAGGTAACGGCGCAGAACGCCGCCATTGTCCACCATCGGCTCGGTTTTCACTGGCAACTATGTCTCCCTGACTCGCAGCCGGGACTTGATTACAGATCTCGACATCCGATCATCCAGGCTCAGGTCGACCACCTCGGACGTAGGAGATGACCACCACCGCCATAGTCCTCGTGATGTGCTGCAGACCCGGAGTGCTTCAGTGAGCCGTCGCCGAATCCGATGAGATGCAGCTGAGGATGTAACGGCAGCCGCCCGCCTAGACCCGAAGGTCCTAGATCAAGCCCGGGACGCGCCCCGGCCGCCGTTGCCGCCATCTCGTACTACTCCCGCTGGCTGCAGCCAAACCCCTCGCCGCGCCCCGGCCACCGCTGCCCGCCATCCTCGTCGGGAGGGAGATCCAAATCAGGCCACCGCCGCCTCATATCTCGGGATGCCAGAGGAGGTCCGCCGCCGTCGCGCCACGGGGCCTTCGCCTAGCGACGTTGCCAGCGGCGGCGAAGGAAGGGGGATGCACGGGGAGTTGAGGGGAGGTCAGGATGTGGCCACCCGGTGCAGCCCGTCGGCGGCCGCACGGGGTCAGGAGGAGGGGTCCAACTATTAGTATATTGCAGTGATATGTCTCCAACGTATCTATAATTTTTGATTGCTCCATGCTATATTATCTACTGTTTTGGATGTTTATGGGCTTTATTATACACTTCTATATCATTTTTGGGACTAACCTATTAACCCAGAGCCCAGTGCCAGTTTCTGTTTTTACCTTGTTTTAGAATATCGCAGAAAAGGAAAACCAAACGGAGTCCAATTGACTTGAAACTTCACGGAACTTATTTTTGGATCAGAAGAAGCCCGGAAGACTTGGAGTGCACGTCAGGGGATCTACGAGGAAACCACGAGGCAGGGGGGCGCGCCCACCCCCCTAGGCGCGCCCTCCACCCTCGTGGGCCCCCCTGACGTACTTCTTCCGCCTATATATCTCCATATACCCTAAAACGATCGGGGAGCACAATAGATTGGGAGTTCCGCCACCAGAAACCTCCGTAGCCACCGAAAGCCAATCTAGACCCGTTCTGGCACCCTGCCGGAGGGGGAATCCTTCTCTGGTGGCCATCTTCATCATCCCGGTGCTCTCCATGACTAGGAGGGAGTAGTTCTCCCTCGGGGCTGAGGGTATGTACCAGTAGCTATGTGTTTGATCTCTCTCTCTCTCTCTCTCTCTCTCGTGTTCTTGATTTGGCATGATCTTGACGTATCGCGAGCTTTGCTATTATATTTGGATCCTATGATGTTTTCTCCCCCCTCTACTCTCTTGTAATGGACTGAGTTTCCCCTTTGAAGTTATCTTATCAGATTGAGTCTTTAAAGATTTGAGAACACTTGATGTATGTCTTGCCGTGCGTATCTGTGGTGACAATGGGATATCACGTGATTCACTGGATGTATGTTTTGATGATCAACTTGCGGGTTCCGCCCATGAACCTATGCATAGGGGTTGGCACACGTTTTTGTTGTGATTCTCCGGTAGAAACTTTGGGGCACTCTTTGAGGTTCTATGTGTTGATTGAATAGATGAATCTGAGATTGTGTGATGCATATCGTATAATCATACCCACGGATACTTGAGGTGACATTGGAGTATCTAGGTGACATTAGGGTTTTGGTTGATTTATGTCTTAAGGTGTTATTCTAGTATGAACTCTAGGGCTGTTTGTGACACTTATAGGAATAGCCCAACGGATTAATTGGAAAAAAATAACTTTGAGGTGGTTTCCTACCCTACCATAATCTCTTCGTTTATTCTCCGCTATTAGTGACTTTGGAGTGACTCTTTGTTGCATGTTGAGGGATAGTTATGTGATCCAATTATGTTATTATTATTGAGAGGACTTGCACTAGTGAAAGTATGAACCCTAGGCCTTGTTTCCTAGCATTGCAATACTGTTTGTGTTCACTTTTATCATTAGTTACCTTGCTGTTTTTATATTTTCAGATTACAAAAACCTTTATCTACTATCCATATACCACTTGTATCACCATCTCTTCACCGAACTAGTGCACCTATACAATTTACCATTGTATTGGGTGTGTTGGGGACACAAGAGACTCTTTGTTATTTGGTTGCAGGGTTGCTTGAGAGAGGCCATCTTCATCCTACGACTCCTACGGATTGATAAACCTTAGGTCATCCACCTGAGGGAAATTTGCTACTGTCCTACAAACCTCTGCACTTGGAGGCCCAACAACGTCTACAAGAAGAAGGTTGTGTAGTAGACATCAAGTTCTTTTCTGGCGCCGTTGCAGAGGAGGTGAGTGCTTGAAGGTATATCTTTAGATCTTGCAATCAAGTCTTTTAGTTTCTTGTTTTATCACTAGTTTAGTTTATAAAAGAAAATTACAAAAAAATGAAATTAAGTTTGCCTCATACGCTTCATCTTTTTAATATCTTTCGTGAGTATGATGGAAAGGAAAATTGTGCCAAAGTGTTAGAAGAAGAATGCATTAAAATGTTTGGCACTAAATCTTTGAATGATGAGCATTATTGCAATGTTGTTAGTATGAACTCCTTGAATATCCATGGTACTAATGATGAGTGCACTAGTTATGATGAAAATGTCTCCTATAAACATGTCAACTTTTGTGGAGTGCATTGGGTTTGCAAATACACACCAAATAGAGAAGATAGATATTGCAAGAGGCATAAGCACTTAGAAACTAAATTGTTGCAAGAAAGGCTAGATGTTTGTGCCGAAGATTTAAATTTTCTTGGCCGTACTTGTGGACTTTGCAATGAACAGGGTCATTTAGCTATCCGATGCAAATTGTTTCATGATCTAATCATGTCCAAAAATTGTGATGACTTGATTTCCCTTGGACATTATAATGAACTTAGTTTGCTTATGGGCTACGAAGAAATGAAACGTATAACTAAGCATATTCCAGAATTTGCCTGCTATAAACTTCTTGGTTTTGATCTAGAGGAAATTTATATGTATTGTGCGGTGAATTGTATTGAAAATCCTTATATTGCCAATTACATATAGAAAACAAAACAAATAGAGGATGAAGAGAATACTAATGAAAGGTAAGAGATTTCCCAATATCCTCCTATTATTTCTTATGATGAATCAGGTAATGAGGAGGAGCCTCCTATTCAACCAATCTCATTAATAAGGAGCTCCAAAAAGAGGATTGAACCCACACATGATGTGGTGAAGAAGAAGAAAAGAAAAAGGAAGAGAGGTAAAAAGACATCTCTCCCAAATAATGCAGCTCCTATTACTATTGCGCCTCATGAAAATATAATTGTGGAAGATAATGATACTTCTTATGATCTTGAAAATCTTTTTGGCACTTGCTTGGAAGAATATGATAATTGCTATACTATTGGTGCTATCTATACTATTAATGATGAGAGTGATTATGCTTATGATATGAAAAGGCCCAAGATTGGGGATGCTATGTTTGATGAAGATGATGTTTTTGAGAATATATTTGCTGCAATTAATGTTTGTCCCGAGATTGGGGATGCTACGCTTAATGAAGATGATATTTTTAGTCTCCCAAGTTTTGATATGCAAATTTATAATGATGATAGCATGCCTCCTACTTATGATAATTATTGTGATGATACATATGCTATAAAAAGTAGTGATGATTATATTTATAAAACTTGTCATGATTATGATTACCCATTTTCTGAACATTACTCTTTTAATGTGGAAACAATTTATAGTATTCGAGTTTCTTATGATACTCCCACTATTCCGAATGAGAAGAATTTTGCTCATGTGGAGAGTAATAAAATTTCTATGCTTGTAGATCATGAAGAGAATGCTTTAGGTGCTGGTTATATTGTTGAATTCATTCATGATGCTACTGAAAATTATTATGAGGGAGGAACTTATGCTTGTAGGAATTGCAATAATATCAAGTTTCCCCTCTATGTGCTTAAAGTTTTGAAGTTATGCTTGTTTTACCTTCCTATGCAAATTGATTCTTGTACCCACAAGTTGTTTGCTCACAAAATCCCAATGAATAGGAAGTGTGTTAGACTTAAATGTGCTAGTCATATTCTTCATGATGCTCTCTTTATGTTTCAATTCTTATCTTTTATGTGAGCATCATTGAAATCATCATGCCTAGCTAGGGGCGTTAGACGATAGCGCTTGTTGGGAGGCAACCCAATTTTATTTTTGTTCCTTGCTTTTTGCTCCTGTTTAGTAATAAATAATTCATATATCCTCTTTTTAGACGTGGTTTTATCTTTTAATTAGTGTTTGTGCCAAGTAGAACCGTTGGGAAGACTTGGGGAAAGTCTTTGCGATCATGCTTTAAAAAACAGAAACTTTAGCGCTCACGAGAATTGCTTCCATTGTTTATTGGAGAGTGATATTTAGTTAATTATTTTTGCATATGATTAATAGATAAATTCCTCACGTCCAGCAATTTATTTTAGAATTTTTGTGGTTCCAGAAGTTTGCGTTAGTTACAGATTACTACAGACTGTTCTGTTTTTGGCAGATTTTGTTTTTCATGTGTTGTTTGCTTATTTTGATGAATATATGGCTAGTAAAATAGTTTATAAATCATAGAGAAGTTGGAATACAGTAGGTTTAACACCAATATAAATAAATAATGAGTTCATTACAGTACCTTGAAGTGGTGTTTTTTTTCCGCTAACGGAGCTCATGGGTTTTCTACTTTAAGTTTTGTGTTGTGAAGTTTTCAAGTTTTGGGTAAAGATTCGATGGACTATGAAATAAGGAGTGGCAAGAGCCTAAGATTGGGGATGCCCAAGGCACCCCAAGGTAAAATTTAAGGACGACCAAGAGCCTAAGCTTGGGGATGCTCCGGAAGGCATCCCCTCTTTCGTCTTCGTTCATCGGTAACTTTACTTGGAGCTATATTTTTATTCGCCACATGACATGTGTTTTGCTTGGAGCGTCATTTTGTTTTATTTAGTTTTGCTTGCTGTTTGAACAAAATACCAAGATCTGGAATTATTAAATGTTAGAGAGTCTTCACATAGTTGCATAATTATTCGACTACTCATTGATCTTCACTTATATCTTTCGGAGTAGTTTGTTGTTGCTCTAGTGCTTCACTTATCTTTTTAGAGCACGGTGGTGGTTTTATTTTATAGAAATTAATGAACTCTCATGCTTCACTTATATCATTTTGAGAGTCTTAATAGCATGGTAATTTTCTTAAATAATCCTAAGATGCTAGGCATCCAAGAATAGTAAAACTTTCATAGAGTGCATTGAATACTAAGAGAAATTTGATACTTGATGATTGTTTTGAGATATGGAGGTAATAATATCAAAGTCATGCTAGTTGAGTAGTTGTGAATTTGAGAAACGCTTGTGTTGAAGTTTGCAGGTCCCGTAGGATGCACATATGGTAAACATTGTGTAACAAATTTGAAACATGAGGTGTTATTTGATTGTCCTCCTTATGAGTGGCAGTCGGGGACGAGCGATGGTCTTTTCCTACCAATCTATCCCATAGGAGCATGCGCGTAGTGCCGAGGTTTTTGATGACTTGTAGATTTTTGCAATAAGTATGTGAGTTCTTTATGACTAATGTTGAGTCCATGGATTATACGCACTCTCACCCTTCCATCCTTGCTAGCCTCTCCGGTACCGTGCATTGCCCTTTCTCACACTGAGAGTTGGTGCAAACTTCGCTGGTGCATCCAAACCCCGTGATGTGATACGCTCTTTCACACATAAACCTCCTTATATCTTCCTCAAAACAGCCACCATACCTACCTATTATGGCATTTCCATAGCCATTCCGAGATATATTGCCATGCAACTTTCCACCATTCCGTTTATTATGACACGCATCATCATTGTCATATTGCTTTGCATGATCATGTAGTTGACATCGTATTTGTGGCAAAGCCACCATTCATAATTTTTCATACATGTCACTCTTGATTCATCGCAATCCCGGTACACCGCCGGAGGCATTCATATAGAGTCATACTTTGTTCTAGTATCAAGTTGTAATCATTGAGTTGTAAATAAATAGAAGTGTGATGATCGTCATTTTCTAGAGCATTCTCCCAAGTGAGAAAAAAAGAGAAAGGCCATAAAAAAAGAGAAGGCCCAAAAAAAGAGAAAGGCCATAAAAAAAGAGAAAGGCCATAAAAAAGAGAATGCCCAAAAAAATGAGTGAAAAAGAGAGAAGGGACAATGTTACTATCCTTTGCCACACTTGTGCTTCAAAGTAGCACCATGATCTTCATGATAGAGAGTCTTTTGTTTTGTCACTTCCATACACTAGTGGGAAATTTTCATTATAGAACTTGGATTGTATATTCCAACAATGGGCCTCCTCAAGTGCCCTAGGTCTTCGTGAGCAAGCAAGTTGGATGCACACCCACTTAGTTTCTTTTGTTGAGCTTTCATACATTTATAGCTCTAGTGCATCTGTTGCATGGCAATCCCTACTCCTTGCATTAACATCAATTGATGGGCATCTCCATAGCTCTTTGATTAGCCTCGTTGATGTGAGACTTTCTCCTTTTTTGTCTTCTCCACATAACCCCCATCATCATATTCTATTCCACCCATAGTGCTATATCCATGGCTCGCGCTCATATATTGCGTGAAAGTTTATAGGTTTGAGATTACTAAAGTATGAAACAATTGCTTGGCTTGTCATCGGGGTTGTGCATGATGAGAGCATTCTTGTGTGACAAAAATGGAGCATGACTAAACTATATGATTTTGTAGGGATGAACTTTCTTTGGCCATGTTATTTTGAGAGGACATAATTGCTTAGTTAGTATGCTTGAAGTACTATTATTTTTATGTCAATATGAACTTTTATCTTGAATCTTATGGATCTGAATATTCATACCACAATTAAGAAGAATTACATTGAAATTATGCCAAGTAGCACTCCGCATCAAAAATTCGGTTTTTATCATTTACCTACTCGAGGACGACCAGGAATTAAGCTTGGGGATGCTGATACGTCTCCAACGTCTCTATAATTTTTGATTGCTCCATGCTATATTATCTACTGTTTTGGATGTTTATGGGCTTTATTATACACTTCTATATCATTTTTGGGACTAACCTATTAACCCAGAGCCCAGTGCCAGCTTCTGTTTTTACCTTGTTTTAGAATATCACAGAAAAGGAAAACCAAATGGAGTCCAATTGACCTGAAACTTCACGGAACTTATTTATGGATCACAAGAAGCCCAGAATACTTGGAGTGCATGTTAGGGGATCTACGAGGAAACCACGAGGCAGGGGGCGCGCCCTCCACCCTCGTGGGCCCCTCGTGGCCCCCCTGACGTACTTCTTCCGCCTATATATCTCCATATACCCTAAAACGATTGGGGAGCACAATAGATTGGGAGTTCCGCCACCAGAAGCCTTCGTAGCCACCGAAAGCCAATCTAGACCCGTTTTGGCACCCTGCCGGAGGGGGAATCCTTCTCTGGTGGCCATCTTCATCATCCCGGTGCTCTCCATGACGAGGAGGGAGTAGTTCTCCCTCGGGGCTGAGGGTATGTACCAGTAGCTATGTGTTTGATCTCTCTCTCTCTCGTGTTCTTGATTTGGCATGATCTTGATGTATCGCGAGCTTTGCTATTATATTTGGATCCTATGATGTTTTCTCCCCCCTCTACTCTCTTGTAATGTATTGAGTTTCCCCTTTGAAGTTATCTTATCGGATTGAGTCTTTAAAGATTTGAGAACACTTGATGTATGTCTTGCCGTGTGTATCTGTGTTGACAATGGGATATCATGTGATTCACTCGATGTATGTTTTGGTGATCAACTTGCGGGTTCCGCCCGTGAACCTATGCATAGGGGTTGGCACACATTTTCGTCGTGATTCTCCAGTAGAAACTTTGGGGCACTCTTTGAGGTTCTATGTGTTGGTTGAATAGATGAATCTCAGATTGTGTGATTCATATCGTATAATCATACCTACGGATACTTGATGTGACATTGGAGTATCTAGGTGACATTAGAGTTTTGGTTGATTTGTGTCTTAAGGTGTTATTCTAGTACGAACTCTAGGGTTGTTTGGGACACTTATAGGAATAGCCCAACGGATTAATTGGAAAGAATAACTTTAAGGTGGTTTCGTACCCTACCATAATCTCTTCGTTTGTTCTCCGCTATTAGTGACTTTGGAGTGACTCTTTGTTGCATGTTGAGGGATAGTTATGTGATCCAATTATGTTATTATTGTTGAGAGGACTTGCACTAGTGAAAGTATGAACCCTAGGCCTTGTTTCCTAGCATTGCAATACCATTTGTGTTCACTTTTATCATTAGTTACCTTGCTGTTTTTATATTTTCATATTACAAAAACCTTTATCCACTATCCATATACCACTTGTATCACCATCTCTTCGCCAAACTAGTGCACCTATACAATTTACCATTGTATTGGGTGTGTTGGGGACACAAGAGACTCTTTGTTATTTGGTTGCAGGGTTGCTTGAGAGAGACCATCTTCATCCTATGCCTCCTACGGATTGATAAACCTTAGGTCATCCACTTGAGGGAAATTTGCTACTGTCCTACAAACCTCTGCACTTGGAGGCCCAACAACGTATACAAGAAGAAGGTTGTGTAGTAGACATCAAGCTCTTTTCTGGTGCCGTTGCCGAGGAGGTGAGTGCTTGAAGGTATATCTTTAGATCTTGCAATCGAGTCTTTTAGTTTCTTGTTTTATCACTAGTTTAGTTTGTAAAAGAAAATTACAAAAAATGGAATTAAGTTTGCCTCATATGCTTCATCTTATTAATATCTTTCGTGAGTATGATGGAAAGGAAAATTGTGCCAAAGTGTTAGAAGAAGAATGCATTAAAATGTTTGGCACTAAATCTTTGAATGATGAGCATGATTGCAATGTTGTTAGTATGAACTCCTTGAATATCCATGGTACTAATGATGATTGCACTAGTTATGATGAAAATGTCTCCTATAAACATGTCAACTTTTGTGGAGTGCATTGGGTTTGCAAATACACACCAAATAGAGAAGATAGATATTGCAAGAGGCATAAGCACTATTAAACTAAATAGTTGCAAGAAAGGCTAGATGTTTGTGCTGAAGATTTAAATTTTCTTGGCCGTACTTGTGGACTTTGCAATGAACAGGGTCATTTAGCTATCCGATGCAAATTGTTTCATGATCTAATCGTGTCCAAAAATTGTGATGACTTGATTTCTCTTGCACATTATAATGAACTTCGTTTGCTTATGGGCTATGAAGAAATGAAACACATAGCTAAGCATCTTCCAGAATTTGCCCGTTGTAAGTGCATCTAGTGCCACCCCTAGTTGGTTTTGGAGTATTGACGACAAACCTAGTTGAGGGACTAATGTGTTTGTGAGAATTGTAGGATAACATAGGTAGAAGTCCCTCATTGATTTGGTTTTACTACCAGAGATGACCCCTAAAAATGTATGAAGACATTGAAGACAAAGGTGGTATATGAAGATATTCACATTGAAGACTATGACAAAAGAAGACACGTTATGAAGCCTATGGAGCTCGAAGACTTAGATCTTTCGTAGTTATTTTTCTTTTGTGTTGAGTCATAGGAACCACCGTACTGTTAAGTGGGGTCCAGGAGAACCAGTCAGAAAGACTGAAGTGATGCCTAAACCAAAAACCTATGTCTTCGAGTGAAGACAATGAGAGCGAATCTTGTCCAGAGGCGGACAAGTCAGCTTTGCTTGTAGCCCAAGTAAAGTTGCCATGAGAGTTTGAAATCTGACCGTTGAGACACGTGTCAGTTCCTTAGTGACCCAGGGTCATTTCAGACAAATCAGGTCGGGTTGCCAAGTGGCTATAAATAGCCCACCCCCTACAACCATAAATGGTTGGCTGCTCAGATTTCAGTGCATGGCTTTTGTCGTTTGAGAGCAACCCACCTCGAAGCCTTTGAGAGAAATTTCCTAGCAAGGAGAAAAGCCCTAACCACCCAGAGCCAGAGTAAATTGGGCATCACTTAAGTCTTCTTGTCTGTGTGATCTGAAGACTTATTACACTTGAGGACTGTGAATCCTCCAGACGGTTAGGCGTCGCGTTCAGAGCATCCAAGAGACATTGTGGATTGCTAGTGAACGAAGTTTGTGAAGGTTTGGGAGTCTACCTTGAAGACTTACCAGAGTGATTGGGTGAGGACTAAGTGACCTTAGCTCAAGGAGAACACGGTGAGGACTTGGTGTCCTGAACTGCGTGTTCAGGACTGGGTGTCCGGGACTGTGTGTCCTAAGGTTTAAATACCTAGCCGCTCCAACCAGACGTACAGTTGTCACAGCAACTGGAACTGGTCCAACATATCATTGTCTTCAACGAGTCACTAGTTTCATCTTCACTTCCTTTTTCTTACTGTTACTCATTGTGAAGCCATTGCATGCTTGCTCTATCTTTTGTCTTCACAACGTGAATGTATGATCCGTTTGGCTTCATAACTTCTTCCTACCTGATCCTTATTACACTGCAGCTGTTTGTCATTGTGCTCTCACTCTATTGAATACTTGACCATGGCTGGCCTAGTGTAATCTAACTTTCGCTGCATAGTAATAGGCATAATCTTTGCTGTTCGTCTTCATAACTCCCACGTTTTGAAGACTTACATAAAAATCGCCTATTCACCCCCTTCTAGTCGATATAACGCACTTTCAATTGGTATCAGAGTGAGGTGCTCCCTTATTCTGTGTGATTCGGTTTAACCACCTGGAGTTTTAGCTATGTCGACTGCAGGGATAATCAAAGTCTCCGCTGCGTGCCCTGTCTTCGATGGAACTGAATATCCCTACTGGAAGAATAAGATGCGCATGCATCTTGAAGCCATTGACGTCGACCTATGGTATGTCATCGAAAACGGCGTTCCCAAGGCTGGAGAAGGTGTCACTGCTGCTGATGTCAAGAAATTCACTCAACTGGACTCTACTGCCAAAAATATCATCTATGGTCATCCGGCAAAAGGACAGTATGGCCGTATGAGTGCCTTGAAGACATCCAAGCTGGTCTGGGACTGGCTCTCCAAGGTCAATGAAGGCATCTCAACCCAGAGAGATCAGAGAATCAGTGTTCTTCGCAACCTCTTCAACCGCTTCAAGCAAAATGACAATGAGAATGTCCAGCACACATTTGATCGGCTCACTAACATCACAAATGAGCTTCAAGCCCTCGGCGCCACTAAGATCACCAAACATGAAATCGTCAAGACGCTGCTGAGATCACTTGATAGTTCGTTTGACATCTTAGCCCTGATGATTCAAGAACATCCTGATTTCAAGACACTCGATCCGTCTGACATACTTGAGAGGCTCAACACACATGAGTTTCAGCTTTCTGAGAAAAGAGATATCTACGGTCCAAACTATGGGCGAACTCGTGCCTTGAAGGCAAAAGTTGTTTCCTCATCTGAAGAAGAATCTGACAGCAGTTCTGATGATCCTGAAGACATTGGAAGGGAACTTGCAATGCTAGTGAAGAAGTTCCAAAAATTCACCAAGAAGAAAGGCTTCAGAAAATCTTCACGATCAAGCTCAAGGAATGATGAAGCTTCTACTCATAACTACAAGAAGAAAACATGTCACAAGTGCAAGAAAACTAGACACTTCATCTCTGAGTGTCCACAGTGGGACAATGAGAACAGAAGGAAGAAGAAGAGCAAAGAATATGATTCTGACGACAAAAAGAAGAAGAAATACTCAAAGTCTTCTTCCAAGTCTTCCTCAAAGTCTTCATCACACAAGAAGAGTTCATCTGGCAAGGCACGTGTGTTTGTTGGCAAGGAAATGGATTCAGAGGAGGAGTCCTCTTCTGAGGAGGCAGAGGTGGAGTCCGAGGAGGAGTCTGATTCTGGCATTGCGAGTTTGGCTACAGCATACGTCGCCAAGTCCATCTTCAACACTGAAGACAATGACTTCATCACCAACATCGATGCAAATGACAAGAACGACTCCACTCCTACCTACTGCTTCATGGCACGCGGTGCCAAGGTGAACACACGCACTACTCGCTATCAAACATCTAGTGACTATGACTCTGACTGTGATTCAAAACCCAGCTACAAAACACTTGCTAAAATTGCAACTGAACAACAGAAAGCTATGGAACATATTCAAAAACTGTTAGACAGAAGCGATGATCTGTTGGGTGCTGAAATGACTCGATCTGAATCCTTAATTGAAGACATAAAAAATCTTCACGTTAAGTATCAGGAACTTGAAGATCGTCTTGATACTCTCTCAACAACTCATGAAAAGCTTTCCTATGATTATCTTCAAAGGAAGCAAGAACTTGAGAAATTGAGAGCGGCTCATGAAGATCTTCAAAAGGAAAACGAGTCACTTCGCGCCGAACAGATCAGTTCCGCTCAGGAAGGATTTGAACCACCATGTCTTAAATGCATTGAGCGTGATACTGCTACTTCTGTTGCTGAATGTTCCACTGCTACAGCTATTGCAATATCTTCAACTGTTGATGTGGTAACTAACCCCTCTGCTGAGGATACCACTGCTATTGCTGATGAGAATGCTAGGTTGAAGACATTGCTTAAAACAGGGATGTACAAAAGTCTTAAAGGACATCAGACATTATGTGATGTCCTCAAGAAGCAGATTCTGAACCGAAACCCCAGGAAAGAGGGTGTTGGGTTCGTAAGGAAAATTAATGCAGATGGCTCTTACTGGAAACCTGAGCAGTACCCCAAAACCACATGGGTTGCTGCAAAGGAACCTTCAGCAGATCCATCCAATTTATCTGGCTTCACTTGTGCTAACCCCATTATCATTGATGAATCCTTTGATGCAAACTATAAACTATTTAAGAATCAGAATGGTGAAGTGTTTGCCAGGTACATTGGTACTAACTGCAGGAATGGACCTCCTATGAAGAAGATCTGGGTTCCGAAAAAGTGTCTGGAAAATCTTCCTGTGAATGTCTTCATGACACCTCACTTGAAGAAGACAAACCTCAGACCAAAGGCTTCATACGGTCCAAAGGCTTCATACAAACAGAGGAATCACCTGAGTCTCACTAACGCAAATGTTTTGCAGGGAAACCATACTCAGGCATATGAATATGAGAGCAATTCATCGAACCGTCATGTTCATATGACCAAAAATTATTCTGCTTATTCCTATGAGTATTATTGTCCACCTGCAAGACTGTTTGCTAAGGCTTCAAAGCCAAAATTCTCAGATGCTGCACTTAGACTTATTGCTTCTAAGCCACCCTTGAAGATGTGGGTGGTTAAGAAGGCTTAACTCTCTTTTGCAGGGAAAGGTCTCCAGCAGAAAACCAAAATCTTCTGACGCTATTGCTGGGGACCTTAAAAATCTTGTAGGGCGCAAGATAAAATGCCCGAATGGCATCATTATGTACTTCGTTCCTGAATCGCATGCTACTCTCCCTATTAGTCCTAATCTAGATCTAAGTTTTCATAACCCACTGGTTCGTCAAATGTTTTTGCTTCACAATTCTCTTCGTGAAGCCTATCCCCCTAACTGCACTGTAGGGTACGACACCAGCGTCTTCAAAGTCTTCAGAATGGATTATTGACAGTGGGTGTACAAATCACATGACTGGCAAAAGAAGCCTTCTTATGGACTCAACCTTACGTCCATCCGACAAGAGCCACATCACATTTGCTGACACTGGTAAAAGTAAGGTATTGGGTCTAGGTAGAGTTGCAATCTCAAAGGATCAACACATGGATAAAGTCATGCTTGTTGAATCCCTTGGCTTCAACTTAATGTCTGTCTCAATGCTTTGCGATTTGAACATGATCGTAATGTTTGGAAAATATCGTTGTCTAGTACTAATGGAATCTGACAAGTCTCTAGTGTTTGAAGGGTATCGAAAAGATGATCTGTACGTGGTAGATTTCTCAGCAGGGCCACAACTTGCAGTATGTCTTCTTGCAAAAGCTTCAGAATGCTGGCTTTGGCATCAGAGGCTTGGGCATGCTGGCATGAGGAACCTCTACACCCTTGCGAAGAAGAAGCATGTCATAGGCATCGAGGGCGTCAAGTTCAAGAAAGATCACTTATGCGGTGCCTGTGAAGCAGGGAAGATGACAAGGGTAAAACATACTTCGAAGACAATCATAACTACTACTCAACCCTTCGAACTGCTCCACATGGATCTTTTTGGCCCCACTCACTACTCAACTTTTACTACTACTGCCTGCCTCTATGGCTTCGTCATTGTTGATGATTACTCTAGATACACTTGGGTGCACATAATCCTTTACAAGACTGAAATGCAGGATGTCTTTAGACGCTTCGCCAATCGTGCTATGAACAATTTTGGCGCCAAGATAAAACACATCAGAAGTGATAATGGCACTGAATTCAAGAACACTGGCCTTAATACATATCTTGATACCTTGGGCATCACACATGAATTCTCAGCTCCGTACACGCCACAGCAGAATGGTGTCGTCGAACGCAAAAACAGAACACTCATTGAGATGGCCAGAACAATGCTAGATGAATACAAGACTCCAAGAAAATTCTGGACTGAAGCCATTGACACTGCATGCCATACAATCAATCGTGTTTATCTTCACAAGCTTCTGAACAAGACATCTTATGAACTCCTAACTGGCAAGAAGCCAAATGTCAGTTACTTCAGAGTATTTGGCGCAAGGTGCTGGATCAAGGACCCACACCACACCTCAAAGTTTGCACCAAAAGCACATGAGGGCTTTATGCTTGGATATGGAAAGGATTCACACTCCTACAGAGTCTTCAATCTCTTTCATTACAAAGTGGTTGAAACAGTGGATGTGCGGTTCGATGAGACAAATGGTTCACAAAGAGAGCAACTGCCAAATATGCTAGATGAGATTCCAGCTAGTGAATCAATCAAGCTAATGGGAACTGGAGAGATTATACCTTCTGAAGCTAATCCTGAAGAAGAACTTATCATCTCAGCACCTGATCAACATGAAGACAATGCTCAGCCTGAAGATATTCCTCCCAACAACAACAACACAGATCAGCAAGAGCAAAGTCTTCGCCCTGTACATCCTCGTGTTGCCAATGAAGTGCAGATTGACAGAATAATTGACAGCATCAATGCACCTGGTCCACTCACTCGTTCAAGGGCAACTCAGCTAGCAAATTTCTGTGGGCACTTCGCATTCGTCTCAATATCAGAACCCAAGAAAGTTGAAGAAGCCTTCGTGGAACCTGAATGGATTCAAGCTATGCAAGAAGAGCTTCAACAGTTTGAACTGAATAATGTATGGGAACTGGTTAAGCGTCCCGATCCACGGAAGCACAACATAATAGGCACAAAATGGATATACCGCAACAAACAAGATGAGCATGGTCAAGTTGTCAGAAACAAAGCTCGTCTCGTTGCTCAAGGATATACTCAAGTGGAAGGCATTGACTTCGATGAAACATTTGCTCCTGTGGCTAGGCTTGAAGCCATACGCATTCTGCTAGCTTATGCAAATCATCATAACATACTTCTATATCAGATGGATGTGAAAAGTGCCTTTCTCAATGGCAAGATTGAAGAAGAAGTGTATATTGCACAACCGCCTGGCTTTGAAAATCCAAAACATCCTGACATGGTATACAAGCTCAATAAGGCACTGTATGGCCTCAAACAAGCCCCTAGGGCCTGGTATGACACACTCAAATACTTCCTGAAGAGCAAAGGCTTCATACCTGGTTCCCTGGATCCCACTCTCTTCACGAAGACATATGATGGCGAACTGTTTGTGTGCCAAATATATGTGGATGACATTATCTTCGGCTGCACCAATCGGAAGTACAGTGAAGAATTTGGATATATGATGCAAGAGCAATATCAGATGTCCATGATGGGGGAGCTGAAGTTCTTCCTTGGTATTCAAATACGACAACAATGCAATGGCATCTTCATATCTCAAGAGAAGTATCTCAAAGATTGCCTGAAGAAGTTCGGTATGCAAGACTGCAAAGGCTTCACAACACCAATGCCAGCCAAACATCATCTAGGTCCTGACGACAATGGTAAAGAGTTCAATCAAAAGGTATACCGCTCCATGATTGGTTCTTTGCTTTATTTATGTGCATCTAGGCCAGATATTATGCTTAGTGTTTGCATGTGTGCTCGATTTCAAGCGGCACCAAAGGAGTCGCATCACTTAGCTGTGAAGCGAATTCTTCGATATTTGGCTCACACCCCAACTCTAGGATTATGGTATCCAAAGGGCTCAGAGTTTGATTTGGTTGGATTTTCGGATGCTGATTATGCTGGTGACAAAGTTGATCGCAAGTCTACATCAGGCACATGTCACTTTCTGGGACGATCACTTGTATGTTGGTCTTCAAAGAAGCAGAACTGTGTATCTCTCTCCACTGCTGAATCTGAATACATTGCTGCTGGATCTTGCTGCGCTCAGCTTCTGTGGATGAAGCAAACACTCAAGGACTATGTCATTCATCTGAAGCAAGTGCCACTTTACTGCGACAAAGAAAGCGCCATCAAGATTGCCAACAACCCAGTTGAGCACTCGAAGACAAAGCACATTGAAATTCGTCATCACTTTCTCAGAGATCATGTTGTGAAGGAAGACATTGATATCATACACGTCAACACAGAAGAGCAATTGGCAGATATCTTCACCAAGCCCTTGGATGAGAAGAGGTTTTGCAAGTTACGGTGTGAGCTAAATATCCTGGAATCCTCAAATGTCCTGTGATCAGGCACACATCCTAACACTTATGCATATGATGACCTAGATGTGCAACACACAAAGTAAAGTATATCTTCAATCAATGAAGACATACATTCTCAGTGTGAATACATTGATGTGGAATTTGACTTCGGAGCGCCATGATAATTGTGCGCCGTGTCTGGATCTAATACTTCCTATACGGTGGGTAACGCCACCACCAAACGTTCCATTTTGAAGTGTTTCACTCATGGCGTTACCTTGCAATATCTTCACATTTGGTTTGGCTTCGAACTCAACATGTCTTCATGATTATCTTCACTACATTGATTATATAGATATATACATACTAGTGTTCTGTCCTCTACAGCATTCACTTATAGCTATGTCTTCTTGGTTGAATCTTTTGAACTAAGTGAATGTGATCGGACCCTAATCTCTCTATGCTTTCTATCTCAAATTCTATCTCTCCAAGTCATATGCATTCTATTGAAACTGTCGAATGTCTTCACTGTGTCCTTGTCAGCAGAAGATATAGAGACAACCATAAAGTCCGTTTTTAATGCTCATTTCTCCACATAAAATCTGGAGAAGCAGGAACGACCGCCCGACAATCCAGGCGTGCGTGGGACGTGGAACAAACCCCAAACTTCCGCAAACTGGCCACGCGTTGTTCAGATGCGAATCGCCAGGGGCACCTGTGTAATAGCACAGTGTCGCCCCTGAGCCTATAAATTCACACTTACCGCAATCATTATCTCCTTCTTCCACTCTCGCACGAACCCTAGCGCCACCGCTAGCACTCGACGACGCCGGCGACGAAGCGCTTCGCTGCCGCAACTTCTCCGACGCCGTCTTCACGCCGATCGCGGACATCGTTCTCTCCGCCGTTGCCGTAGGTGTCTTCCGTCGCCAAGTTAGGGCACGGAGGACTTAACTGCTCGGCATCAATCTCCCACTTCCGTCTAGCAGTTCCAAGTGTGGTAAATAAAACTTCTTTTTACAGCCCCGTTTGATCTCATGGTTCTGTCACTTACTACCATAAGAAGTTTATCTTCACACAAGTTAGATCTCTCAATTTGCATCTCATAACATGCCTAGTATATTCACTTATGCTTCATAAAGTAGTTAGATTCCTCACTTGTACTGATCTGTGGGTTCGTACAAATCTGGAACCAACTTCTTATCTATGAGTGAATGTCTTCGCACGATGAGGTCAATGTCTTCTAAACTGATTAATCTTCAAAACCTTCTGAGAATGCATATAACCTCTTCCCCTTCCCTCGCACCTTAATGCTATCACAGGTACATGTCCGTGGGAGAATCCTTCGGTTCTCATAGTCTGCATTCATTTGCAGAATTCCTACAGCATCACATAAACTCTCCTGAAGCCAGTTCCTGTTGGTCCAGCAAAAGAAAGCCCTGGAAGCCTTTGAAAGTCTTGAAGCCTTTCAAGTTAAAGTTTATGGCTTCAGAAGCAGCAACAAGAAAGGGGGGCAGACAGAGACGTGAAGGAACTTCCAAAGATCTGCCTGAAGACTTGGCAGAAATGTATAAAACAGATCCTGAAGAGAGCTAGGGGCAGCGCAAGACCCGAATCCAGTGGATTCGACGCTATTGGGCAGAACAATGGTTCAAATACCGCTTCGTCACCCAGGAGTATGCTGAGAAATGTGCCATCAAGAAACCATGGGGGGACATCCTTTACAAGAATCTCATACCCAAGACCAGAGATGAAGCCATTGCTCAAGGCTTCTACCCATGCATGGTCCGAGGACCACAGCCTGATGATGCACATCCGTCATCACTACTCTGGTGTCATGACGAAAATCTGTTCAAGCGCAACTTCCAGTTTGCCCAACAATCAGCGAAGCTGAACAAGAAGAAATTTGGGTTAGACTTCAACCATGTTCCCTCCGCACCAAGGGCAGATGGCACACGCGACGCAGAACCCAATGTCATCGGTCCGTTTGCCAATCTTGAGGGCCTCATCACCCACATCTCAGTCCAAGGGACTGTCGTGAATGACCCTCCAGTTGACTCTGAGTCTGATGAAGCTCCTGCTGTACCGAAGCCAAAGCAGATGAAGAAGCCAAAAGCTTCAAAGCCGGCCCCTGCCTCAAAAATCTCAAGGGCGAAGCCATTGGCAACTGCACCTCCTGAAGATAGTGTGCAGTCTGAAGACGTATCCCGCGTCTCCAAGCCCCAGAAGGACAAGGTGCCTCAGCCACACACCGGCAAAGAGCTCACAGCTGCTGCCATTCTGCGCAGCGAAGCCATTGATCTATCAAGTGATGAAGATCTTGGAGATGACGCTCTAGTGCAGCTCATCAAGAGCAAAGAAGAAGCTGAAATCTTCAACAATTTGCCTCTCTTTGATGTCGCCATCATCCACAACTTCATCGACGAATGGTTTGCCACGCCAAACATAAGCTTCGAAGATCTGCAGCTGCCCGTTGGCCTCAGCGTCGCCTTCCAAGGCACAATTGCTTCAGAACTTGCCATTGCTCAGCGCATTGTTGAGCTGAAGCAGAAAATTGATCATGAAAGGCTCAATTCAAGAAGAATATGGCCAAGCTCAGCGTGCAAGAAGTGAAGAGCTTCAAGACCATGTTGCATGAGCTCAAGGAAAATTTTCTGAAAAAGTGTGCAGAAGCCCAGGGCTCACATGAGTGGATGAAGTCTTTGGCTGAACGATGTGTGCAGGCATACAATGAGGCCGAGAAGCGCAATGCACTTGGGCGTCCTGGCATCGACCCCAAGATGGCCGCGAAGAAGAAGAAGAAGCCTGCTATGGCTGAACCAGAGGCACCTAGGCAAGAAGCAGTTCAAATTGTCTTCCCAGCTACAACAACTGGCTCGAAGCCAAAGAGCCGGTCAACCGCTTCAGAGCTCAAAAAGACACGGAATGCAGAGGCTGAAGCTAGGAAGAGGAAACACTCTGAAGCCTCTCCTTCTGACCCCAGCAAGAAGAAGCGCAAGATCAAGAAAGCTCGGGCTGCTCCCACAGAGCCCTTGATGGTTGAACCCCTCTCTATGGTTCACCCCAATGCAGAAAGACAACTGACAGTTCATGAGCCTGCTCCCATAGAGGCTCCTGAAGCTGAAGATATTCTAGCAGCCGACCCCATAGCTGCTGAAGACATTGGTCACCAGGACAATGTGCAAGATGATGCAACCCTTCCTCAGCTTGAAACAAGCGAACTCATCAGCATTGGTCGTCCTCTGACGCCAATTGCACAAGATGCGTCATGGGCGGATCGCCCTCAAGAGGAAGAAGACATTGAAGCCCAGCCCACTCCAACCCCACAGGCGTCGTCTGCATTCCGCAGGCTTCGCAAAGGTCCAAGGCCTCAAGTCTATACTGAAGAAATTCCGGCTGCATCAGCTGAAGACAATGAAGAAGCACCACCAGAACCCACTCCCCCGCTCTATCAAGACGCAGTTCTCCAGGAGAACGTGCCTGAGTTTGTCCCTCCAACTACACAAGTGGCGGCTGAAAATGAGGCTGCCACAACACACACTGAAGCAAATGTGGAGCCATCCCCACCAAAAGCTTCAGCAGACAGCGAAGCTACTGATCCAGAGACTTCTGTTCCCGAGTCTGCTGCTGGTCCTCAATTTGATTATCATGTTGAGCACAAGCCTCATGTCCAGAAGCCAGTCCCAAGGCTTCCAAGGTTCCCAGGTCCTGCATCAGCACCTGGCTCCTTTGATATCAATAGCTTCAAGGAAGATAACACGTTCTTCAACAGCTCCAAGAACCCCTATTCAAGGGAAAGGATTGTATCAGATAGGTTCTGGAGCTATCCTCAGCGCAGCTACTACTCAAGCATCCTATACAACCAAGGTCGCATCTTCCCGCACAAGCGCCTTGAGGTTGAAGCCATTGTTGATCTGCCATGTCTAGAGGAAGCTTTGGATTGCTTTAAGCAAGTGGGTCTGCTGCAGTTTGTCATTGATGAAGAGCACTGGAATGAAGAGCTTCTGCTTCAGTTCTATGCCACCCTCCATATTAAAGGATACAACAGAGATCCGAAGACTTGGGTCCTGGAGTGGATGACCGGCAATGTCCATCATGAAGCCAATGCATTTGATATCATTGAGCTCACCGGCCTGCCCACTCCTGGAAAATTCTTCGAGGAAGGCTGTCAAATACATGCTGAAGCTATTGAGAGCATATTCCAGAGGCCTGAACCAAATATGAGTCAGATGCTCTCAATGATGAAGCCATTGCCCCATGATGCACCCTATCCAACTGAGTTCTTCGTTGAAGACCTTGAGTACCTGCCCAGGACCATATATCACATCATCCGGCGGACTCTCTGGCCCATTAAGGGACACTCTCCACATGCCAAGATTCAGGGTGCAATGAAGACTCTCATATTCTATATCCTTCATGGCAAATGCTTCAACACACAGGATTTTTTCATACGCCAACTTGCAGCGTCAGGCTCAGATTTATTTGCTTTGAAGTTCTATGCTCCTTGGGTGATGAGGCTCATCAAATTGCACTCTGCGATCTCATATCAGCCCTCAGCCCGAAACCATCGGATCTTCTTGCTAGATGTGGATACTTCCACTGAAGCTATATATCCTGAGCCTGCCAAGCAACCGTTGAGTCTTCAGAATGCAGAACACCAAAGCTTCACTCAGAACGATGAAGGTGTTGAAGCCATCTCCAGGGTGTATCCTTTGGCTGGCACTACACGTGCGCCACACCCTACTTCAACTAAAGACACTGATAGTGCAACTGCTTCAAGACCCAAGAAGCACACTCGTGTTCTCACTGACCGAGAGCTTCTTGTGGCCCTTCATCAAAAACAAGATAGGCATCACGACTGGCTAAAGCGTCAGATGAAAAGCCTCTTGGTGGATGTCAATCGTCTTCGAAACCTTTCCACCAAGAATGCCTTCGTTACACATGAAACCTGCCGTCGTACATGGAAAGGGCTCTCAATGATATGTACTGAAGCTGAACTTGAAGAGGATGGCTTCACTGAGCGCTTCAAGTTTGACACCACACCTCCTAGAAGGGCTGTGATGCGAAACACACCATCACTTGAAGACTCTGAGTTTTCTTCATCTGCTGCCACAGTCACTGCCAGAATAATTGATGAAGAAGACGATGCTACATCACCGCCACCTGCTTCAGCACCTCCAAGCTCTTCTGCACCGCCAACCACCTCCAACGACCCTGCTGCTCCTGGAAACGAGTAGACACTCTATGTCTTCAAACCTTTTTGGTCCTTACTGACAAAAGGGGGAGAAGCATATGGGTTGATAGTCTTCAAGCGGGTCCATACGGGCGGGTGCTTTATGCTTGCTATATTTTGCTTCGTGCTTACAACTCTCGTTTTTTTGGTTCTTTGAGTTGTAACACTAAAACTCGATGGTCGTCTGCTACTCGTTTGTGCCACCCCTAGTTGGTTTTGGAGTATTGACGACAAACCTAGTTGAGGGACTAATGTGTTTGTGAGAATTGCAGGATAACACAGGTAGAAGTCCCTCATTGATTCGGTTTTACTACCAGAGATGACCCCTAAAAATGTATGAAGACATTGAAGACAAAGGTGGTATATGAAGATATTCACATTGAAGACTATGACAAAAGAAGACACGTTATGAAGCCTATGGAGCTCGAAGACTTAGATCTTTCGTAGTTCTTTTTCTTTTGTGTTGAGTCATAGGAACCACCGTACTCTTAAGTGGGGTCCAGGAGAACCAGTCAGAAAGACTGAAGTGATGCCTAAACCAAAAACCTATGTCTTCGAGTGAAGACAATGAGAGTGAATCTTGTCCAGAGGCGGACAAGTCAGCTTTGCTTGTAGACCAAGTAAAGTTGCCATGAGAGTTTGAGATCTGACCGTTGAGACACGTGTCAGTTCCTTAGTAACCCAGGGTCATTTCGGTCAAATCAGGTCGGGTTGCCAAGTGGCTATAAATAGCCCACCCCCTACAACCATAAATGGTTGGCTGCTCAGATTTCAGTGCACGGCTTTTGTCGTTTGAGAGCAACCCACCTCGAAGCCTTTGAGAGAAATTTCCTAGCGAGGAGAAAATCCCTAACCACCCAGAGCCAGAGTAAATTGGGCATCACTTAAGTCTTCTTGTCTGTGTGATCTGAAGACTTATTACACTTGAGGACTGTCAATCCTCCAGATGGTTAAGCGTCGCGTTCAGAGCATCCAAGAGACATTGTGGATTGCCAGTGAACGAAGTTTGTGAAGGTTTGGGAGTCTACCTTGAAGACTTACCAGAGTGATTGGGCGAGGACTAAGTGACCTTAGCTCAAGGAGAATACGGTGAGGACTTGGTGTCCTGAACTGCGTGTTCAGGACTGGGTGTCCGGGACTGTGTGTCCTAAGGTTTAAATACCTAGCCGCTCCAACCAGACGTACAGTTGTCATAGCAACTGGAACTGGTCCAACATATCATTGTCTTCAACGAGTCACTGGTTTCATCTTCACTTCCTTTTTCTTACTGTTACTCATTGTGAAGCCATTGCATGCTTGCTCTATCTTTTGTCTTCACAACGGGAATGTATGATTTGTTTGGCTTCATAACTTCTTCCTACCTGATCCTTATTACACTGCAGCTGTTTGTCATTGTGCTCTCACTCTATTGAATACTTGACCATGGCTGGCCTAGTGTAATCTAACTTCCGCTGCATAGTAATAGGCATAATCTTTGCTGTTCGTCTTCATAACTCCCACGTTTTGAAGACTTTCATAAAAATCGCCTATTCACCCCCCTCTAGTTGATATAACGCACTTTCACCCGTTATAAACTTCTTGGTTTTGATCTAGAGGAAATTTATATGTATTGTGCGGTGAATTGTATTGAAAATCCTTATATTGCCAATTACATAAAGAAAAAAACAAATAGAGGATGAAGAGAATACTAATGAAAGGGAAGAGACTTCCCAATATCCTCCTATTATTTCTTAAGATGAATCAAGTAACGAGGAGGAGCCTCCTATTCAACCAATCTCATTAATAAGGAGCTCTAAAAAGAGGATTGAACCCACACATGATGTGGTGAAGAAGAAGAAAAGAAAAAGGAAGAGAGGTAAAAAGATATCTCTCCCAAATAATGCAGCTCCTATTACTATTGTGTCTCATGAAAATATAATTGTGGAAGATAATGATACTTCTTATGATCTTGAAAATCTTTTAGGCACTTGCTTGGAAGAATATGATAATTGCTATACTATTGGTGCTATCTATACTATTAATGATGAGAGTGATTATGCTTATGATATGAAAAGGCCCAAGATTGGGGATGCTATGTTTGATGAAGATGATGTTTTTGAGAATATATTTGCTGCAATTAATGTTTGTCCCAAGCTTGGGGATGCTATGCTTAATGAAGATGATATTTTTAGTCTCCCAAGTTTTAATATGCAAATTTATAATGATGATAGAATGCCTCCTACTTATGATAATTATTGTGATGATACATATGCTATAAAAAGTAGTGATGATTATATTTATAAAACTTTTCATGATTATGATTACCCTTTTTCTGAACATTACTCTTTTAATGTGGAAATAATTTATAGTATTCGAGTTTCTTATGATACTCCCACTATTCCGAATGAGAAGAATTTTGCTCATGTGGAGAGTAATAAAATTTCTATGCTTGTAGATCATGAAGAGAATACTTTAGGTGCTGGTTATATTGTTGAATTCATTCATGATGCTACTGAAAATTATTATGAGGGAGGAACTTATGCTTGTAGGAATTGCAATAATATCAAGTTTCCCCTCTATGTGCTTAAAGTTTTGAAGTTATGCTTGTTTTACCTTCCTATGCAAATTGATTATTGTACCCACAAGTTGTTTTCTCACAAAATCCCAATGCATACGAAGTGGGTTAGACTTAATGTGCTAGTCATATTCTTCATGATGCTCTCTTTATGTTTCGATTCTTATCTTTTATGTGAGCATCATTGAAATCATCATGCCTAGCTAGGGGCGTTAAACGATAGCGCTTGTTGGGAGGCAACCCAATTTTATTTTTGTTCCTTGCTTTTTGCTCCTGTTTAGTAATAAATAATTCGTATAGCCTCTGTTTAGATGTGGTTTTATGTTTTAATTAGTGTTTGTTCCAAGTAGAACCGTTGGGAAGACTTGGCGAAAGTATTTGCGATCATGCTGTAAAAAACAGAAACTTTAGCGCTCACGAGAATTGCTGCTATTTTTTATTGGAGACTGATATTTAGTTAATTATTTTTGCAGATGATTAATAGATAAATTCCTCACGTCCAGAAATTTATTTTAGAATTTTTGGGGTTCCAGAAGTTTGCGTTAGTTACAGATTACTACAGACTGTTCTGTTTTTGACAGATTATGTTTTTCGTGTGTTGTTTGCTTATTTTGATGAATCTATGGCTAGTAAAATAGTTTATAAATCATAGAGAAGTTGGAATACAGTAGGTTTAACACCAATATAAATAAATAATGAGTTCATTACAGTACCTTGAAGTGGTGTTTTTTTCGCTAACGGAGCTCACGGGTTTTCTACTTTAAGTTTTGTGTTGTGAAGTTTTCATGTTTTCGGTAAAGATTCGATGGACTATGAAATAAGGAGTGACAAGAGCCTAAGCTTGGGGATACCCAAGGCACCCCAAGGTAAAATTTAAGGACAACCAAGAGCCTAAGCTTGGGGATGCCCCGGAGGGCATCCCCTCTTTCATCTTCGTTCATCGATAACTTTACTTGGAGCTATATTTTTATTCGCCACATGATATGTGTTTTGCTTGTTGTTTGAATAAAATACCAAGATCTGAAATTATTAAATGTTAGAGAGTCTTCACATAGTTGCATAATTATTCGACTACTCATTGATCTTCACTTATATCTTTCGGGGTAGTTTGTTGTTGCTCTAGTGCTTCACTTATATCTTTTTAGAGCACGATGGTGGTTTTATTTTATAGAAATTAATGAACTCTCATGCTTCACTTATATCATTTTGAGAGTCTTAAATAGCATGGTAATTTTCTTAAATAATCCTAATATGCTAGGCATCCAAGAATAGTAAAACTTTCATAGAGTGCATTGAATACTAAGAGACGTTTGATACTTGATGATTGTTTTGAGATATGGAGGTAATAATATCAAATTCGTGCTTGTTGAGTAGTTGTGAATTTGAGAAATGCTTGTGTTGGAGTTTGCAGGTCCCATAGCATGCACGTATGGTAAACATTGTGTAACAACTTAGAAACATGAGGTGTTATTTGATTGTCCTCCTTATGAGTGGCGGTCGGGGACGAGCGATGGTATTTTCCTACGAATCTATCCCATAGGAGCATGCGCGTAGTGCCGAGGTTTTTGATGACTTGTAGATTTTTGCAATAAGTATGTGAGTTCTTTATGACTAATGTTGAGTCCATGGATTATACGCACTCTCACCCTTCCATCCTTGCTAGCCTCTTCGGTACCGTGCATTGCCCTTTCTCACATTGAGAGTTGGCGCAAACTTTGTAACACCCCGATAATTACGCTATAGTAACTTGACCCTAGTGTGACATGTCATCGCAATTAATTTCCTAAAGCTTCAATTTGATCCAAACCGAATTCAAATTCAAATTTAAAATAAATTCAAATTCTTCTTTCTTTGAACTGTCAAATAAAAATGTTCGATGGTTTGCAAATATTCACTAACCAATTTTCATGTGAGGATCAACATTTTTCAAAAACTTAAAATGCCCCTAAGCTGTTTAAAACTAGCCCAACAGCAATTAGATGGAACTTTTCAGTTTAAATAAATATGCAAACTTTTCAAAATAAGTTGAAACTCTGTGCGCTAGCTTAAATCTTTGCCTAATAATATTGGATCAAATTTCATAATCAGATAAGTTAAATTAGTATAGGAGTAAAATGTAAAACAATAAAGAAACTAGAAGACTAAAAATATAAAAGAAAAAGGACAAACTCCCCTGGGCCGCCTCGGCCCAGCTGGCCACCGAACAGGCCGGCCCACCCCGTCGCTAGGCCCAGCTCAACTCCCCCCATAACCTAGCCCGCAACCACCCTCGCTCCTGAATCCCCCCCACTCCCTCTCGTCCTCCTGTGGGCCGCCACCCACAGTGGGAGGCGAGAGCCCCGACCTCCTCCATCCCAGTGACCGGTCCGGCCGGCCTCCGCCGCCCCTTCCCGTTCCCGGACGGATCTGGCTGCATCCATGTCATCCCCGACGCCCTGTCCCTCGCCTCAATAGGCACAACGCCATCGCCACCGTCCTCTTCGTCGCCGATCCTCCCTCGACCTCGTCGCCTCCTGCGTCGCGTCGTCCTCGACCTCCACCCCGCGCCCACTGCCCCGTGCCCTACAACCCCTCGTGAGGCCCCCCTCCTTCTCCTCTGCCTTGCTCCTGCCGCGCATCGGGCGCGCTCATGGCCGCGGCCTCGTCCCATGCTTGCGCCTCGCTCACCCCGCTCGGCCCCTCGTGCGCCCCCGTGCTGCTCTTCCCACTCCCCACACAGCCGCGCGCTTGTCGCCTCACAGGTCCGCTCCTGCTCAGTCTCTGCCATGGCCGCGTTGCATCTCGCGCCCGCCTACACCACGCTGGCGCCTCCTGTCCCCGTGCGCCGTGCCGCCTCATCCCTGCTATGCCGGTAGGCCGCGCGCGGTGCTCCTCTGCCACCGTGCTTCGCCCACACCCCCTCTCCCCTGGTCTCGTCCGCCGCCCCCCGTGCACTTCCCAGCATCACCGCTGCTCGCCGACCCGCTGCCCTCCGCCGGTGCCGTCTGCCGCCGGCTCGCCGTGGCCGCGCTCCGGCGAGCCTCCCGCCCACGCCGGCTTGCCCCGCTCGGGTGCGCCCGCACCAGGAACCCAACGCCCGTCGCCCGCACCTGAAGTGGCCTCTGGGCCACTGACCAGTGGGTCCTGCCCCCGCCCCCCTTACCTATGACAAACGGGGCCCATACCCGTGAGAACGTTAATATAAAAAAATGACAATAATAAAATAAAAATAATTAATTAAATTAAATTAACTTAATTAATCCTGCTTAATCAACCTAATTAGCTAATTAACTTAATTAACTATCCTTAATTAACTAAACAATCAATGACATGCGGGACCCACATGTCAGTTTGACCTAGTCAACGCCCTGTTGACTGCTGACATCATGATGACGTCAGCAAACACTATTCTGGATAATGTTGAATTAAATAATTAAATAAATCCTAAAAATGATTTAATTCTTTTAAAATTAATATAAAATAGACCGTAGCTCGGATGAAAAAACTTTGTACATGAAAGTTGCTCAGAACGACGAGACGAATCCGGATACGCAGCCCGTTCGTCCGCCACGCATCCCTAACATAGTGAACGCGCAACTTTCCCCTTCGGTTCATCGGTTCGAAAACGCGAAACACCGGGGATATTTTCCCGGATGTTTCCCCCCTTCACCGGTACCACCTCTTACCGCGTTAGGGCACCCCTAGCACCGCTACTTGTCATGTCATGCATCTCTATGCATCCGTTTGCTTAATATTTATTGTTTCTCCCCCCCCCCTCTTCTCTCGCTAGACACCGAGACCGACGCTGCTACTACCCAGTACGACTACGGTGTTGACGACCCCTCTCTCTTGCCAGAGCAACCAGGCAAGCCCCCCTTTTGATCACCAGATATCGCCTATTCTTCTCTCTACTGCTTGCATTAGAGTAGTGTAGCATGTTACTGCTTTCCGTTGTCCTATCCTGATGCATAGCCTGTCCTTGCTACTACTGTTGTTACCTTTACCTGCAATCCTAAATGCTTAGTATAGGATGCTAGTGTTCCATCAGTGGCCCTACACTCTTGTCCGTCTGCCATGCTATACTACTGGGCCGTGATCACTCGGGAGGTGATCATGGGCATATGCTATATACTTTATACTGTTACATTACTGATGATACTGTTCGGAGATGGGGGCTGAAGGGGTAGGTGGCTCCATCCAGTTAGTGGTGGGCCCGAGTTCCCGACAGCCGCCGACTGTTACTTTCAGGCGGAGCGATAGGGCAGGTTGAGACCTGGCCCTGGTCGACGTGCGCGGTTACTTTAAAATAACATGTTTAACGAGTTCTTGGTATTTGATCTGAGTCTGGCCACTGGCCTATACGCACTAACCATCTACGCGGGGACAGTTATGGGCACTCGACATCTTGGTATCAGTCGAAGCATTCGTGACGTCAGCGACTAAGTGGCGCGCGCCGGATTGGACCGTAAGCCTGCTGTTGTATTAAGGGGGCTAGTTCTGCTTTCGGCCGCGTACGCAACTGTGATGCCCCGAGACCGTTGCACCAGGTGTCTTCCAGTTATTTGCTGTTGTTGCCTTGTCATTTGCTTGCGTGTCACATCTTGCCATGTCATCATGTGCATTGCATCTTCATGTTTTTGGAACTTGCATTCGTCCGGGACTCCCAGTTCCTTCCATTGTCCGTTCTGAGGCCATACTCACTTGCACGCGCCCGCGGCACGTCCGAAATATTATTTTATAAGTGGCTGAAAAATGTTCTCGGAATGGGTTGAAAGTTGGCGTGTGGTCTTATTATAGTGTAGATAGACCGCCTATCAAGTTTTATCACATTTGGAGTCCGTTTGACACCCCAACGGTTAACTATAGCGGCAGTATAGCCGGTTAAAATGTCGGACGTTTTCGGTCTCTGGAAATCGTGCCGGGCTGCATCTCTCCCCTCTTCTCTCAGACCAACCCGCTTTCCACAGTCCACCTAGGTCCAGCCTACCCCTCTTTGCGCAGTGCATCGAACCCCTCGCGCGTGTCTGGAAGTTGTCCCGAACCCGACCCGGGGAGTCATCACCGTTGGGTCCGGAACATGCCCTAACATCTACAAAATATCATCGTTTTATTATTTGGACTCCCTAGCCTATTCTTTCTGAACCGTCCGATTTTGATCGGATGATCCAACTCCCTCCTTTCCTTATATTTATAGCCCAACCTCACCTAATCAAGCCAACCCTAATTTCTAGGGGGTTTGTCCCATCGCCGCCGCCACTCCACCAAATCCTTCTTGGGATCCATCCCCTCCTCGATTTCACACCAGCCAACCAAAACCAATCCCTCCCGATCGACCCATTCCACCAGCGACCAGAGGAGCCCGAGCCATCTTGCAGCTGCCTCGTCCAATCATGGCACCGCCAGCCATGGAAGTCCACCACCGAGCCGCCCCGTGCCGTCCCAGAGCCTCCTTCCCTGTTGACCGAGCCCATCACCGCAAAGTCACAGTCCCGTTCCCGCCGTCCGCTGCCCTGTTCAAGTGCCCGCATGGACCTGCGCCGCCAAGCTCCTCCCATGGCCGCCTCTGCCCGAGAGTCACCAGCAGGACCCCGTCAAGCCACGCCCGTGCTCCTGTCACCCCCGTCCAAGAGCTCCACGAGGAGAGGAGCTCATCTTCGTCGCCCCAAGAAGCAGCCGCGCCCGATCCATGCCGGCGTTGTACTGCTCGGGGACCGGCTCCCCTTGTCAGATCCGGCCTTATCCCGTCCTCTCCTCCCGGCATCTCTATCTCTCTGATTCCTTCCCCTGCTCCCTCGCTAAATTGCTCTCTCTGTTCTTTTCTTCAGGCAACGGCAGCTACCCCTACTCCCCAAGGAGCTCCGCCACCGACCAGCTCCAGCGCCGACCCACCAGATCCGGCCTCCCCTCGCCTTCTCCACGTCGCTGCCCAAGCCGCCTGCGTCCTCTGCTTCCAGGACGAGCAGAGCAGCTCGCCCGACCCCTCGCCCATTGACCGATCGAGCTGGGCTCCCAGATCCAGCCGGCCCAGCGCTGCCGCACCAAGCCTAGCTAGCCGACCTACTACCTCTTCCACCGAGCCGGGCTTTGGCCCATGTGAGCAGTTTCCCCAGCCCAGTAGTGTTTTTTTGGTTTAGCAATTTTGTCTATTTTTCCAGGGAATTCCAGTTTTGCAGATCAGCCCCTAAACTTCATGCATATAATAACTAAAAAACCGTGCATCAGATTAAAACAAATTATATATGAAACTTGCTTAAAATTGTGTGTATATATTAATATTTTGCAAATTTCATCTATGATTGAAATGTTTAAAATGCCGTTTGGTTAAATTTGCTCCTATGCCATGTTAAAATGATTTATTTCATAACTATTTAACCGTAGCTCGGCTTTAAATAAACTTTATATGTAAATGGGGTGGGAAAATGCCTAGTTTAACATGGTGACATTGATTTGCATGTTTAACAACTATAAAAATTGTGTTAGGGCAGAACAGTGCCAAACCTTAAAACATGCACATGAGGAGTTAAAGTTTGTGATTCCCGTAGCATGCACGTATGGTGAATCGTTATGTGATGAAGTCGGAGCATAATTTATTTATTGATTGTCTTCCTTATGAGTGGCGGTCGGGGACGAGCGATGGTCTATTCCTACCAATCTATCCCGCTAGGAGCATGCGCGTAATACTTTGCTTTGATAACTTCTAGATTTTTGCAATAAGTATATGAGTTCTTTATGACTAATGTTGAGTCCATGGATTATATGCACTATTTCCCATCCTTCCACCATTGCTAGCCTCTCTAGTACCACGCACCTTTCGCCGGTATCATACACCCACCATATACCTTCCTCAAAACAGCCACCATACCTATCTATCATGGCATTTCCATAGCCATTCTGAGATATATTGCCATGCAACTTTCCACCGTTCCGTTTATTATGACACGCTCCATCATTGTCATATAGCTAGCATGATCATGTAATTGACATCGTATTTGTGGCAAGGCCACCATTCATAATTCTTTCATACATGTCACTCTTGATTCATTGCATATCCCGGTACACCGCCAGAGGCATTCATATAGAGTCATATTTGTTCTAAGTATCGAGTTGTAATTGTTGATTTGTAAGAAAAATAAAAGTGTGATGATCATCATTTTCTAGAGCATTGTCCCAAGTGAGGAAAGGATGATGGAGACTATGATTCCCCCATAAGTCGGGATGAGACTCCGGACGAAAAAAAAGAGGCCATAAAAAAGAGAGAGAAAAGGCCCAAATAAAAAAATGAGAGAAAAAGAGAGAAGGGACAATGTTACTATCCTTTTACCACACTTGTGCTTCAAAGTAGCACCATGATCTTCATGATAGAGAGTCACTCGTTATGTCACTTTCATATACTAGTGGGAATTTTTCATTATAGAACTTGGCTTGTATATTCCAATGATGGGCTTCCTCAAATTGCCCTAGGTCTTCGTGAGCAAGCGAGTTGGATGCACACCCACTTAGTTTCTTTTGATGAGCTTTCATATACTTATAGCTCTAGTGCATCCGTTGCATGGCAATCCCTACTCACTCAAATTGATATCTATTGATGGGCATCTCCATAGCCCGTTGATAGGCCTAGTTGATGTGAGACTATCTTCCCCTCTTTTTGTCTTCTCCACAACCATCCTTCTATTCCACATAGTGCTATGTACATGGCTCACACTCATGTATTGCGTGAAGATTGAAAAAGTTTTGAAAAAGTTAGAGTATGAAACAATTGCTTGGCTTGTCATCGTGGTTGTGCATGATTTAAATACTTTGTGTGGTGAAGATAGAGCATAGCCAGACTATATGATTTTGTAGGGATAACTTTCTTTGGCCATGTTATTTTGAAAGACATAATTACTTTATTAGTATGCTTGAAGTGTTATTATTCTTTATGTCAAAATGAACTTTTGTCTTGAATCTTTCTAATCTGAATATCCATACCACAATTAAGAAATTTTGCATCGAAATTATGCCAAGTAGCACTCCGCATCAAAAATTCTCTTTTTATCATTTACCTACTCGAGGACGAGCAGGAATTAAGCTTGGGGATGCCTGATACGTCTCCAACGTATCTATAATCTTTGATTGCTCCATGCTATATTATCTACTGTTTTGGACTATATTGGGCTTTATTTTCCACTTATATATTATTTTTGGGACTAACCTATTAACCGGAGGCCCAGCCCAGAATTGTTGTTTTTTTGCCTATTTCAGTGTTTCGAAGAAACAGAATATCAAATGGAGTCCAAACAGAAAAATCATTTTTGGAACATGATTTTCTTCTCCGATAAGACCCAGGAGACTTGGACCCTACTCCAATAAGTACCGGAGGCGGTCACGAGGGTAGGGGGCGCCCCCCCCTACAGGGCGCGCCCCCTACCTCGTGGGCCCCTCGATGCTCCACCAACGTACTCCTTCCTCCTATATATACCCACGTACCCTCAAACGATCAGAAGAGGAGCCAAAAACCTAATTCCACCGCCGCAACTTTCTGTATCCACGAGATCCCATCTTGGGGCCTGTTCCGGAGCTCCACCGGAGAGGGCCGTCATCATGGAGGGCTTCTACACCATCATAGCCCCTCCGATGAAGTGTGAGTAGTTTACCTCAGACCTTCGGGTCCATAGTTAGTAGCTAGATGGCTTCTTCTCTCCTTTTGGATCTCAATACAATGTTCTCCCCCTCTCTTGTGGAGATCTATTCGATGTAATCTTCTTCTTCTGCGGTGTGTTTGTTGAGACTGATGAATTGTGGGTTTATGATCAAGTCTATCTATGAACAATATTTGAATCTTATCTGAATTCTTTTATGTATGATTGGTTATCTTTGCAAGTCTCTTCGAATTATCCGTTTGGTTTGGCCAACTAGATTGGTAGTTCTTGCCATGGGAGAAGTGCTTAGCTTTGGGTTCGATCTTGCGGTGTTCTTTCCCAGTGACGGAAGGGGCAGCAAGACACGTATTGTATCGTTGCCATCGAGGATAACAAGATGGGGTTTATTTCATATTGCATGAATTTATCTCTCTACATCATGTCATCTTGCTTAAAGCGTTACTTTGTTTTTAACTTAATACTCTAGATGCATGCTGGATAGCGGTCGATGAGTGGAGTAATAGTAGTAGATGCAGAATCGTTTCGATCTACTTGTCACGGACGTGATGCCTATATACATAATCATGCCTAGATATTCTCATAACTATGCTCAATTCTGTCAATTGCTCAACAGTAATTTGTTCACCCACCGTAGAAAACTTATGCTATTGAGAGAAGCCACTAGTGAAACCTATGGCCCCCGGGTCTATTCTCATCATATCAATCTCCATCACTTTAATCTTGTTTTGTTTTTAATTTGCCTTTTACTTTTCACTTTGCATCTTTATATCAAAAATACCAAAAATATTATCTATCGGATCTCACTTCCGTAAGTGACCGTGAAGGGATTGACAACCCCTAATCGCGTTGGTTGCGTTGAGCTCTTTGTGTTGTGTAGGTACGAGGGACTTGCGCGTGGCCTCCTACTAGATTGATACCTTGGTTCTAAAAAACTGAGGGAAATACTTACGCTACTCTGCTGCATCATCCCTTCCTCTTCGGGGAAAACCAACGCAAGCTCAAGACGTAGCAGCCACCTAGCCTTTTCTTTCCCTTGGGTTCTGCAGACTCAAGGGTCATCTTTATTTAAACCCCTGGGCCAGTGCTCTTCTGAGTGTTGGTCCAATCTGTCAGCTGCCGGTGGCCACCAGGGGCAACTCTAGGTTGGCCTACCGGAACCTTGGACTATCCGGTGTGCCCTGAGAACGAGATATGTGCAGCTCCTATCGGGATTTGTCGGCACATTCGGGTGGCTTTGCTGGACTTGTTTTAACATTGTCGAGGATGTCTTGTAACCGGTATGCCGAGTCTGATCGGATTGTCTTGGGAGAAGGAATATCCTTCGTTGACCGTGAGAGCTTGTGATGGGCTAAGTTGGGACCCCCTGCAGGGTTTGAACTTTCGAAAGTTGTGCCCGCAGTTATGGGCAGATGGGAATTTGTTAATGTCCGGTTGTAGAAAACCTGAAGCTTGACTTAATTAAAATGCACCAACCGCATGTGTACCGTGATGGTCTCTTTCCGGCGGGGTCCGGGAAGTGAACACGGTGTTGGAGTTATGCTTGACGTAGGTTGTTCTAGGATCACTTCTTGATCATAGTTTGTCGCTCGTGCCTTTGCGTTCTCCTCTCGCTCTCTTTTGCGAATATGTTAGCCACCATATATGCTAGTCGCTTGCTGCAGCTCCACCTCATCCCTTTTACCCTTCCTATAAGCTTAAATAGTCTTGATCGCGAGGGTGTGAGATTGCTAAGTCCCCGTGACTCACAGATACTTCCAAAACCAGCTTGCAGGTGCCGTTGAACCATGCGGGTGACGCAACCAAGCTCAAGGAGGAGCTCGATGAAGATTGTGTTCGCTATGTTGTTTCGTTCCCAGTTGATCAGTAGTGGAGCCCAGTTGGGACAATCGGGGATCTGTGTAGCATTTGGGGTAGTCTTCTTTTATTTTGGGTTCCGTAGTCGGACCTTGTGTGTATCTGGTTGATGTAATGTTATTTTCATGTATTGTGTGAAGTGGCGATTGTAAGCCAACTATGTATATTTTCCCTTATGTATTACATCTGTTGTGTGAAGATTACCTCACTTGCGACATTGCTTTCAATGAGGTTATGCCTCTAAGTCGTGCTTCGACACGTGGGAGATATAGCCGCATCGAGGGCGTTAGAAGTTGGTAATTAGAGCCTTCCGCGACCTTAGAAGCCCCCTGCTTGATCGAATCACTGGCATTGTTGAGTCTAGAAAAATGTTTTGAGTCATTTAGGATTATATATATTGGAGAGTACGATTCTTTTTACTCCTCACTCCCTTCATCGCTCTGGTGAGGCATCCTGACGTAGAGTTTTGACTCTCTCTCTTCTCAAATTTCACTAAAAAAAATTTAGGATCACGCGGGTATCTTGGAATCGTTCCGATGGTTTTGTGACGAGAACATTGTTCTTGGTGCCTCCTGTCATTTAGGGGTTGTGGCAGTGTCCCGGGGAGTTGAGCTCCGAGGTTTTGTCGTCACAATTTTATTGTTGCAGTTCTGGAATACCTGAGTTTGCCGACATCGAAAATCTCTTTTATGCAGTTGTTGGTGAGATAACCTCGACGCCACCCAGTACTGGGGCGGGAGTTCGGGAGTATTGCCATAACTCGTATAACGGATGCTTTTCGAAGGTTGAGGTAAACGATTTCTGAAGGTTTCTTGGTTATGTTTTGAAGGATGGATACAGCTGGATGTAGGATTTGCTAGTTTTGGGTGAGATATTATGCTTCCCCTGTATCCCCAACACCTGATTGCGTAACTGGAAAGTTTTGGCAGTTTATAAGTAGGAATTCAAGTAGCTCTTAGGATATCTTTTCCGACAGATGTATGATATGAAATTGGGGTTCGACGTCTAGTGGTCCGCCTATCCACGACTGATTTTATAGTAGTCTCGTTGTGTCTTAAAGAGTCCTTGGATATGCTGACTCGGGGACGCTTCGTATGTCATGTGCACTGCCTTGTACATGATGGTGATGTACGATCGAGCCCATGTAGGCCCCACCACGAAAACTTCGGACGAAATCTCTATCATATATTTGTTCCGGCTTATTCTGCCAGCCAATGATTTGTTCTGTTTTGAGTTGTGGTATAAGAGTTGCTTCAATGTCAAATGTAGATTCCATACCTTTTCTAACCGGTGTTCTCATATTTCTATGGGAATACTAATCCTTCTCGTTTATCGAGATTGTCTTGTGAATCCTTTTCAACCGGTGTGTTTTTCTTCAGGTGGATCCAATCTTCTCATCATTTGCAAGATCAAATCTAAGTATTCTCAACGGTGTTTGTTTCAACCATTCCCAAGTACTCTTTGTTTTCTTGCCCTCCTCCCTTGTTTTTCTTCGAGGACTCATATATCTCAATCAAGTATCATTTTATTGATGTGAAGTCTCTCAATTCTTTTCCGTCAATGTTCTTATCCGGTGTTTCTCATGTATATGCTTTACAAGCTCATCATTCTTTGTTCTTTTTCTTCTCCGGTGGATTCAAATCAGGCTGTTGGTGTTGATTTTATCCCCTTTTCCTCGTTTCAAATACCATCTCATGCCGGTGCACCTCTCAACTATCCTCTTCTCGCTATTCAATTATTCCGGAGTGCTGAAGATATCTCGAAGATTCGTGTTTTCACTCTGCATTCGTTCAAGTTCTTTTGAGATGGTTATTCTATTTCAAGTCATTAAATTCAACTGGCGCAATCTTCCTTTTAAATTGTTCAACGGTGTATCTTTTGAGTGGGCCCTAACCCATAGGTCTTTTCCCAGGATCTTACCTGACTCTTCTAATTTTCCCGGAGCTATCCTAAATTCTTTTCAAAGTTTGACGTAAGAATGAATTATCATCAGTCAGATGTGTTTCTCCAAGATCTGTCAAATTCTTTTCATCGTTGGCTCAACCTTTCCATTCTTCATTCCGGAGTGCCTCAAAAATCCGTGGTGGTTTTTCTCGTCATCTTTCTCAACATGTGAAGACCGAAGAAGAGTTCCTCTTAAATTCTTATCCGTTCTTCCAAAGATTCATGGTTCTAGCTTGATCTCATCCTCTCATAATTGTTTTTTATTGTGAGAATTCTTTCCACCTATCCGGAACAATTCAGGAGTCTTTTCATTTTGATTCTCTGGAGCCCATCATTTCAGAAGATTTATTCATTCTCAGCCTTCAACTCTTGTTCTCTAAATCTTACCGGTGATTCGTTCAAGTATCCCCTAATCAGTTCGGGCTCTCTTCGTTCACTTGTATCTAAATCCTCTCAAGTATCTTTGTTTTTTTATAATTCTTCCCAGTGTTTTCCTTATATTTTATTTGTTCATTTTCAATTCTTACGGTGGTTCGGTCAAGAGTTCTCTTCATTCGTTATCATATCAATTCATTCGTTGTTTCAATCCTACCGGTGGATTGTTCGAGACCTTTCTCAAGTTTGCTTTGTTTCGTTGTTGATAACCCAACAACTCCGTTCTAGCTTTTGTTGTAAGTGTGCTCCCTCAGGACCTTGTTTTTCTCCTCCGTTCATTCCATTCCATTCTCTCATTTCTTCCGGAGGCATTGTGATGTTGCTCTCTTCAACGCTTCTTCTTGTGCTTGTCAGGACCTTGTTCTTTTCATGCTTATCCATTTAACCGGTGTGTCGTGTTTTCATTCGAGATCTCTCATCTTATCAAGTTTTACCTCCCTTCTCAACCGGAGTGCTGTCTAAAATCTTTCTTACCCCTTGTGCCATTCTTTCAATAGTTCCGGAGGTAATGTGTGTTTTTCATCAAGTATCCTCTCATCTTATCTAGTTCATATTCAATTCCTTTCATTTATAGTCGGAGTGCTGCCCAAATTATATCATTCTTATTCCCTTCTCTATCTTGTTTTAACTGGAGTGTTATGTCTATCATTCCTCTTCTAACTGGAGTCTTCATCCAAGTGCTTTCGTTTTGCCAAGTTTATATTCTTTGCCTTCCATTTCCAACCGGAGTGTTGTCGTAAATGATCCTTATCGTTCCTTGTACATCTCGTTTCTACCGGAGTGCTTGCATGTACTTCTTGTCCATTGCAACCAGTTTCTTATGTCTTTCTACCTACAAGGTTACCGTAATGTTCCTTGTTCCTCTTTTCTAACGGAGTGTTTTCAACTTTGTTCATCTTCATTGTTTTCTTTCTTTCATTTTGTTCAACCTCGCAAGGTTCTTTGGTTTCACTCATTTATCAAAGAAGCAACTTAGTTTTACCTCTTATCTTCCTCTTCCTTTTCCCTCCGGTGCCATCCTAGATCTCGGGACGAGATCCTCTCGTAGTGGTGGAGTGTTGTGACGCCCCGAGACCGTTGCGCAAGGTGTCTTCTAGTTATTCGCTGTTGTTGCCTTGTCATTTGCTTGCGTGTCGCATCTTGCCATGTCATCATGTGCATTGCATCTTCATGTTTTCGAAACTTGCATTCGTCCGGGTCTCCCAGTTCCATCCGTTGTCCGTTCTGAGGCCAGACTCACTTGCACGCGCCCGCGGCACGTCCGAAATATTATTTTATAAGTGGCCGAAAAATGTTCTCGGAATGGGTTGAATGTTGGCGTGTGGTCTTATTATAGTGTAGATAGACCGCCTGTCAAGTTTCATTGCATTTGGAGTCCGTTTGACGCCCCAATGGTTAACTATAGAGGCAGTAAAGCCGGTCAAAACGTCGGACGTTTTCGGTGTCCAAAAATCATGCCGGGCTGCATCTCTCCCCTCTTCTCTCAGACCAACCCGCTTTCCACAGTCCACCTAGGCCCAGCCTACCCCTCTTTGCGCAGTGCATCGAACCCCTCGCGCGCGTACGGAAGTTGTCCCGAACCCGACCCGGGGATTCATCACCGTTGGGTCCGGACCATCCCCTAACATCTACAAAATATCACCGTTTTATTATTTGGACTCCCTAGCCTATTCTTTCTGAACTGTCCGATTTCGATCGGATGATTCGAACTCCCTCCTTTTCTTATATTTATAGCCCAACCTCACCTAATCAAGCGAACCCTAATTTCTAGGGGGTTGTCCCATCGCCGCCACCACTCCACCAAATCCCTCTCGGGATCCATCCCCTCCTCGATTTCACACCAGCCAACCAAAACCAATCCCTCCCGATCCACCCATTCCACCAGCGACCAGAGGAGCTTGAGCCATCCTGCAGCTGCCTCCTCCAATCATGGCGCCGCCAGCCATGGAAGTCCACCACCGAGCCGCCCCATGTCGTCCCAAAGCCTCCTTCCCTGTTGACCGCGCCCATCACCGCAAAGTCGCGGTCCCGTTCCCGCCGTCCGCTGCCCTGTTCGAGTGCCCGCGTGGACCTGCGCCGCCAAGCTCCTCCCATGGCCGCCTCCGCCCGAGAGTCACTAGCAGGACCCCGTCAAGCCGCGCCCGTGCTCCTGTCGCCCCCGTCCAGGAGCTCCACGAGGAGAGGAGCTCCTCTTCATCGCCCCAAGAAGCAGCCGCGCCCGAGCGCTCCTCTCCACGCCGGTGTTGTACTGCTCGGGGACCGGCTCCCCTCGTCAGATCCGGCCTTATCCCGTCCTCTCCTCCCGGCATCTCTCTCTGATTCGTTCCCCTGCTCCCTCGCTAAATTGCTCTCTCTGTTCTTTTCTTCAGGCAACGGCAGCTACCACTACTCCCCATGGAGCTCCGCCATCGACTGGCTCCAGTGCCGACCCACCAGATCCGGCCTCCCCTCGCCTTCTCTGCGTCGCTGCCCAAGCCGCCTGTGTCCTTTGCTTTCAGGACGAGCAGAGCATCTCGCCCGACCCCTCGCCCGTTGACCGATCGAGCTGGGCTCCCAGATCCAGCCGGCGCAGCACTGCCGCACCAAGCCCAGCAAGCCAACCTGCTACCTCTTCCACCGAGCCGGGCTTTGGCCCATGTGAGCAGTTTCCCCAGCCCAGTAGTGTTTTTTAGGTTCAGCGATTTTGTCTATTTTTCCAGGGAATTCCAGTTTTGTAGATCAGCCCCCAAACTTCATGCATATAATAACTTAAAAACCGTGCATCGGATTAAAACAAATTATATATGAAACTTTCTTGAAATGTTTAAAATGCCGTTTGGTTAAATTTTCTCCTATGCCATGTTAAAATGATTTATTTCATAACTATTTAACCGTAGCTTGGTTTTAAGTAAACTTTATATGTAAATGGGGTGGAAAAATGCCTAGTTTAACATGGTGACATTGATTTGCATGTTTAACAACTATAAAAATTGTGTTAGGGCAGAACAGTGACAAACCTTAAAACATGCACATGAGGAGTTTCCGGACTTGTTGTTTGTTGTTCCGGTCTCATTTAAACTTGCCTAGATAGGTAGTTTTCATTTGCTTCACCCCTTGCATGTTGATCAACATTTAATATTGTTGGGTACATAAACGGGAGAGAACTAAATAAGTCATGTGGTGTTTTCGTCAATATGCAACTCATTGCATATTGAGATCCACTTAATTTGTAGGTTTGTTTGTGCATTTTTCCATGCCATGTATCTTTAAACCGTACATGCATCATACTTGTTTGCGCATCGTGCCATGCTTATGTGATGATTATTTACTATGTTGTTTGCTTTCTTTCCGGTGTAGTTCTTCTCGTTGATCCGGTAACGTTGCGTTTGTGAGGATATGTTGGCTACGTCCGTTTGTCTTCTTCATGGACTTGTTCTTCTTCCTTGCGCGATCTCAGGAAAGATGACCATACCCTCGAAATCACTTCTATCTTTGCTTGCTAGTTGCTCGCTCTTTTGCTATGCCTATGCTGCGATACCTACCACTTACTTATCATGCCTCCCATATGTTGGATTTCGTAGTAATTTCAAAAAATTTCCTACGCACACGCAAGATCATGTGATGCATAGCAACGAGGGGGGGAGTGTGATCTACATACCTAGTAGATCGACAACGGAAGCGTTTGGTTGATGTAGTCGTACGTCTTTACGATCCGACCGATCAAGCACCGAAACTACGGCACCTCCGAGTTCTAGCACACGTTCAGCTCGATGACGATCCCCGGACTCCGATCCAGCAAAGTGTCGGGGAAGAGTTCCGTCAGCACGACGGCGTGGTGACGATCTTGATGCACTACAGCAGCAGGGCTTCGCCTAAACTCCGCTACAGTATTATCGAGGACTATGGTGGCTGGGGGCGCCGCACACGGCTAAGGAATAGATCACGTGGATCAACTTGTGTGTTCTAGGGTGCCTCTGGCTCAGTATATAAAGGACCAAAGGGGGGAGGCTGGCCGGCCACATAGGGCGCGCCAGGAGAGTCCTACTCCCTCTGGGAGTAGGATTCCCCCCCCCCCCCAATCCTAATTGGAAAAGGATTTGTGGAGGGGGGAAAAGAGAGAGAGGGGCCGGCCCACTCTCCTTGTCCAATTCGGACCAAGGGAGGGGAGGGGTGCGCGGCCCATGTAGGGCTGCCTCTTCTCTTTTCCACTAAGGCCCATCATGGCCCATTTAGCTCCCGGGGGGTTCTGGTAACCTCCCGGTACTCCGGTGAAATCCCGATTTCACCCGGAACACTTCCGATATCCAAACATAGGCTTCCAATATATCAATCTTTATGTCTCGACCATTTCGAGACTCCTCGTCATGTCCATGATCACATCCGGGACTCCGAACAACCTTCGGTACATCAAAATGTATAAACTCATAATATAACTGTCGTCGTAACCTTAAGTGTGCGGACCCTACGGGTTCGAGAACAATATAGACATGACCGAGACATGTCTCCAGTCAATAACCAATAGCGGGACCTGGATGCCCATATTGGCTCCTACATATTCTATGAAGATCTTTATCGGTCAGAATGCATAACAACATACGTCGTTCCCTTTGTCATCGGTATGTTACTTGCCCGAGATTCGATCGTCGGTATTCCAATACCTAGTTCAATCTCGTTGCCGGCAAGTCTCTTTACTCGTTCTGTAATACATCATCCCGCAACTAACTCATTTAGTTGCAATGCTTGCAAGGCTTAAGTGATGTGCATTACCGAGAGGGCCCAGAGATACCTCTCCAATAATCGGAGTGACAAAACCTAATCTCGAAATACGCCAACCCAACATGTACCTTTGGAGACACCTGTAGTACTCCTTTATAATCACCCAGTTACGTTGTGACGTTTGGTAGTACCCAAAGTGTTCCTCCGGTAAACGGGAGTTGCATAATCTCATAGTTATAGGAACATGTATAAGTCATGAAGAAAGCAATAGCAACATACTAAACGATCGGGTGCTAAGCTAATGGAATGGGTCATGTCAATCAGATCATTCTCTTAATGATGTGATCCCGTTAATCAAATAACAACTCATTGTTCATGGTTAGGAAACATAACCATCTTTGATTAACGAGCTAGTCAAGTAGAGGCATACTAGTGACACTTTGTTTGTCTATGTATTCACACATGTATTATGTTTCCGGTTAATACAATTCTAGCATGAATAATAAACATTTATCATGATTATAAGGAAATAAATAATAACTTTATTATTGCCTCTAGGGCATATTTCCTTCAGTCTCCCACTTGCACTAGAGTCAATAATTTAGATTACACAGTAATGATTCTAACACCCATGGAGCCTTGGTGCTGATCATGTTTTGCTCGTGGAAGAGGCTTAGTCAACGGGTCTGCAATATTCAGATCCGTATGTATCTTGCAAATCTCTATGTCTCCCACTTGGACTAGATCCCGGATGGAATTGAAGCGTCTCTTGATGTGCTTGGTTCTCTTGTGAAATCTGAATTCCTTTGCCAAGGCAATTGCACCAGTATTGTCACAAAAGATTTTCATTGGACCCGATGCACTAGGTATGACACCTAGATCGGATATGAACTCCTTCATCCAGACTCCTTCATTTGCTGCTTCTGAAGCAGCTATATACTCCGCTTCACATGTAGATCCCGCTACAACGCTTTGTTTAGAACTGCACCAACTTACAGCCCCACCATTTAATGTAAACACGTATCCGGTTTGCGATTTAGAATCGTCCGGATCAGTGTCAAAGCTTGCATCAACGTAACCTTTTACGATGAGTTCTTTGTCACCTCCATATATGAGAAACATATCCTTAGTCCTTTTCAGGTATTTTAGGATGTTCTTGACCGTTGTCCAGTGATCCACTCCTAGATTACTTTGGTACCTCCCTGCTAGACTTATAGCAAGGCACACATCAGGTCTGGTACACAGCATTGCATACATGATAGATCCTATGGCTGATGCATAGGGAACATCTTTCATATTCTCTCTATCTTCTGCAGTGGTCGGGCATTGAGTCTTACTCAACTTCACACCTTGTAACACAGGGAAGAACCCTTTCTTTGCTTGATCCATTTTAAACTTCTTCAAAATTTTGTCAAGGTATGTGGTTTGTGAAAGTCCAATTAAGCGTCTTGATCTATCTCTATAGATCTTAATGCCTAATATGCAAGCAGCTTCACCGAGGTCTTTCATAGAAAAACTTTTATTCAAGTATCCCTTTATGCTATCCAGAAATTCTACATCATTTCCAATTAGTAATATGTCATCCACATATAATATCAGAAATGCTACAGAGCTCCCACTCACTTTCTTGTAAATACAGGCTTCTCCAAAAGTCTGTATAAAACCAAATGCTTTGATCACACTATCAAAACGTTTATTCCAACTCCGAGAGGCTTGCACCAGTCCATAAATGGATCGCTGGAGCTTGCACACTTTGTTAGCTCCCTTTGGATCGACAAAACCTTCTGGTTGCATCATATACAACTCTTCTTCCAGAAATCCATTCAGGAATGCAGTTTTGACATCCATCTGCCAAATTTCATAATCATAAAATGCGGCAATTGCTAACATGATTCGGACAGACTTAAGCATCGCTACGGGTGAGAAGGTCTCATCGTAGTCAATCCCTTGAACTTGCCGAAAACCTTTTGCGACAAGTCGAGCTTTGTAGACAGTAATATTACCGTCAGCGTCAGTCTTCTTCTTGAAGATCCATTTATTCTCAATTGCTTGCCGATCACCGGGCAAGTCAACCAAAGTCCATACTTTGTTCTCATACATGGATCCCATCTCAGATTTCATGGCTTCAAGCCACTTTGCGGAATCTGGGCTCACCATCGCTTCTTCATAGTTCGTAGGTTCATCATGATCTAGTAGCATGACTTCCAGAACAGGATTACCGTACCACTCTGGCGCGGATCTTACTCTGGTTGATCTACGAGGTTCAGTAGTATCTTGTTCTGAAGTTTCATGATCATCATCATTAGCTTCCTCGCTAACTGGTGTAGGTGTCGCAGAAACAGTTTTCTGTGATGTACTACTTTCCAATAAGGGAGTAGGTACAGTTACCTCGTCAAGTTCTACTTTCCTCCCACTCACTTCTTTCGAGAGAATCCAGAAAGTTTCCGAATTTAGCAACAAAAGTCTTGCCTTCGGATCTGTGATAGAAGGTGTATCCAATAGTTTCCTTTGGATATCCTATGAAGACACATTTCTCCGATTTGGTTCGAGCTTATCAGGTTGAAGCTTTTTCACATAAGCATCGCAGCCCCAAACTTTTAGAAACGACAACTTTGGTTTCTTGCCAAACCACAGTTCATAAGGCGTCGTCTCAACGGATTTTGATGGTGCCCTATTTAACGTGAATGCAGCTGTCTCTAGAGCGTATCCCCAAAACGATAGTGGTAAATCAGTAAGAGACATCATAGATCGCACCATATCTAGTAAAGTACGATTACGACGTTCGGACACACCATTACATTGTGGTGTTCCGGGTGGTGTGAGTTGCGAAACTATTCCACAATTTTTCAAATGTACACCAAACTCGTAACTCAAATATTCTCCTCCACGATCAGATCGTAGAAACTTTATTTTCTTGTTACGATGATTTTCCACTTCACTCTGAAATTCTTTGAACTTTTCAAATGTTTCAGACTTATGTTTCATTAAGTAGATATACCCATATCTGCTTAAATCATCTGTGAAGGTGAGAAAATAACGATATCCGCCACGAGCTTCAATATTCATCGGACCACATACATCTGTATGTATGATTTCTAACAAATCTGTTGCTCTCTCCATAGTACCGGAGAATGGTGTTTTAGTCATCTTGCCCATGAGGCACGGTTCGCAAGTACCAAGCGATTCATAATCAAGTGGTTCCAAAAGCCCATCAGTATGGAGTTTCTTCATGCGCTTTACACCGATATGACCTAAACGGCAGTGCCACAAATAAGTTGCACTATCATTATCAACTCTGCATCTTTTGGCTTCAACATTATGAATATGTGTATCACTACTCTCGAGATTCAATAAGAATAGACCACTCTTCAAGGGTGCATGACCATAAAAGATATTACTCATATAAATAGAACAACCATTATTCTCTGATTTAAATGAATAACCGTCTCGCATTAAACAAGATCCAGATATAATGTTCATGCTTAACGCTGGCACCAAATAACAATTATTTAGGTCTAATACTAATCCCGAAGGTAGATGTAGAGGTAGCGTGCCGACCGCGATCACATCGACTTTGGAACCGTTTCCCACGCGCATCGTCACCTCGTCCTTAGCCAATCTTCGCTTAATCCGTAGTCCCTGTTTCGAGTTGCAAATATTAGCAACAGAACCAGTATCAAATACCCAGGTGCTACTGCGAGCATTGGTAAGGTACACATCAATAACATGTATATCACATATACCTTTGTTCACCTTGCCATCCTTCTTATCCGCCAAATACTTGGGGCAGTTCCGCTTCCAGTGACCAGTCTGCTTGCAATAGAAGCACTCAGTTTCAGGCTTAGGTCCAGGTTTGGGTTTCTTCTCTTGAGTAGCAACTTGCTTGCCGTTCTTTTTGAAGTTCCCCTTCTTCTTCCCTTTGCCCTTTTTCTTGAAACTAGTGGTCTTGTTGACCATCAACACTTGATGCTCCTTCTTGATTTCTACCTCCGCAGCTTTTAGCATCGCGAAGAGCTCGGGAATAGTCTTGTTCATCCCTTGCATATTATAGTTCATCACGAAGCTCTTGTAGCTTGGTGGCAGTGATTGGAGAATTCTGTCAATGACGCAATCATCTGGAAGATTAACTCCCAATTGAATCAAGTGATTATTATACCCAGACATTTTGAGTATATGCTCACTAACAGAACTGTTCTCCTCCATCTTGCAGCTATAGAACTTATTGGAGACTTCATATCTCTCAATCCGGGCATTTGCTTGAAATATTAACTTCAACTCTTGGAACGTCTCATATGCTCCATGACGTTCAAAACGTCGTTGAAGTCCCGATTCTAAGCCGTAAAGCATGGCACACTGAACTATCGAGTAGTCATCAGCTTTGCTCTGCCAGACGTTCATAACATCTGGTGTTGCTCCAGCAGCAGGCCTGGCACCCAGCGGTGCTTCCAGGACGTAATTCTTCTGTGCAGCAATGAGGATAATCCTCAAGTTACGGACCCAGTCCGTGTAATTGCTACCATCATCTTTCAACTTTGCTTTCTCAAGGAACGCATTAAAATTCAACGGAACAACAACATGAGCCATCTATCTACAATCAACATAAACAAGCAAGATACTATCAGGGACTAAGTTCATGATAAATTTAAGTTCAATTAATCATATTACTTAAGAACTCCCACTTAGATAGACATCCCTCTAATCCTCTAAGAGATCACGTGATCCAAATCAACTAAACCATGTCCGATCATCACGTGAGATGGAGTAGTTTCATTGGTGAACATCATTATGTTGATCATATCTACTATATGATTCACGCTCGACCTTTCGGTCTCCGTGTTCCGAGGCCATATCTGTATATGCTTGGCTCGTCAAGTATAACCTGAGTATTCCGCGTGTGCAACTGTTTTGCACCCGTTGTATTTGAACGTAGAACCTATCACACCCGATCATCACGTGGTGTCTCAGCACGAAGAACTTTCGCAACGGTGCATACTCAGGGAGAACACTTCTTGATAATTAGTGAGAGATCATCTTATAATGCTACCGTCAATCAAAGCAAGATAAGATGCATAAAAGATAAACATCACATGCAATCAATATAAGTGATATGATATGGCCATCATCATCTTGTGCTTGTGATCTCCATCTCCGAAGCACCGTCGTGATCACCGTCGTCACCGGCGCGACACCTTGATCTCCATCGTAGCATCGTTGTCGTCTCGCCAAGCTTGTGCTTCTACGACTATCGCTACCGCTTAGTGATAAAGTAAAGCATTACATCGCGATTGCATTGCATACAATAAAGCGACAACCATATGGCTCCTGCCGGTTGCCGATAACTCGGTTACAAAACATGATCATCTCATACAATAAAATTCAGCATCATGTCTTGACCATATCACATCACAACATGCCCTGCAAAAACAAGTTAGACGTCCTCTACTATGTTGTTGCAAGTTTTACGTGGCTGCTACGGGCTTAAGTAAGAACCAATCTCACCTATGCATCAAAACCACAATGATAGTTTGTCAATTTGACTCCGTTTTAACCTTCACAAGGACCGGGTGTAGCCACACTTGGTTCAACTAAAGTTGGAGAAACTGTCACCCACAAGCCACCTCTGTGCAAAGCACGTCGGGAGAACCGGTCTCGCGTAAGCGTACGCGTAATGTCGGTCTGGGCCGCTTCATCCAACAATACCGCCGAACCAAAGTATGACATGATGGTAGGCAGTATGACTTATATCGCCCACAACTCACTTGTGTTCTACTCGTGCAAATAACATCAACATATAAAACCTAGGCTCGGATGCCACTGTTGGGTTTCGTAGTAATTTCAAAAAAATTCCTACGCACACGCAAGATCATGTGATGCATAGCAACGAGGGGGGGGAGTGTGATCTACATACCTAGTAGATCGACAACGGAAGCGTTTGGTTGATGTAGTCGTACGTCTTCACGATCCGACCGATCAAGCACCGAAACTACGGCACCTCCGAGTTCTAGCACACGTTCAGCTCGATGACGATCCCCGGACTCCGATCCAGCAAAGTGTCGGGGAAGAGTTCCGTCAGCACGATGGCGTGGTGACGATCTTGATGCACTACAGCAGCAGGGCTTCGCCTAAACTCCGCTACAGTATTATCGAGGACTATGGTGGCTGGGGGCGCCGCACACGGCTAAGGAATAGATCACGTGGATCAACTTGTGTGTTCTAGGGTGCCTCTGGCTCAGTATATAAAGGACCAAAGGGGGGAGGCTGGTCGGCCACATAGGGCACGCTAGGAGAGTCCTACTCCCTCTGGGAGTAGGATCCCTCCCCCCAATCCTAATTGGAATAGGATTTGTGGAGGGGGGAAAAGAGAGAGAGGGGCCGGCCCCCTCTCCTTGTCCAATTCGGACCAAGGGAGGGGAGGGGCGCGCGGCCCATGTAGGGCTGCCTCTTCTCTTTTCCACTAAGGCCCATCATGGCCCATTTAGCTCCCGGGGGGTTCCGGTAACCTCCCGGTACTCCGGTAAAATCCCGATTTCACCCGGAACACTTCCGATATCCAAACATAGGCTTCCAATATATCAATCTTTATGTCTCGACCATTTCGAGACTCCTCGTCATGTCCATGATCACATCCGGGACTCCGAACAACCTTCGGTACATCAAAATGTATAAACTCATAATATAACTGTCGTCGTAACCTTAAGTGTGCGGACCCTACGGGTTCGAGAACAATGTAGACATGACCGAGACATTTCTCCAGTCAATAACCAATAGCGGGACCTGGATGCCCATATTGGCTCCTACATATTCTACGAAGATCTTTATCGGTCAGACCGCATAACAACATACGTCGTTCCCTTTGTCATCGGTATGTTACTTGCCCGAGATTCGATCGTCGGTATTCCAATACCTAGTTCAATCTCGTTGCCGGCAAGTCTCTTTACTCGTTCTGTAATACATCATCCCGCAACTAACTCATTTAGTTGCAATGCTTGCAAGGCTTAAGTGATGTGCATTACCGAGAGGGCCCAGAGATACCTCTCCGACAATCGGAGTGACAAACCTAATCTCGAAATACGCCAACCCAACATGTACCTTTGGAGACACCTGTAGTACTCCTTTATAATCACCCAGTTACGTTGTGACGTTTGGTAGTACCCAAAGTGTTCCTCCGGTAAACGGGAGTTGCATAATCTCATAGTTATAGGAACATGTATAAGTCATGAATAAAGCAATAGCAACATACTAAACGATCGGGTGCTAAGCTAATGGAATGGGTCATGTCAATTAGATCATTCTCTTAATGATGTGATCCCGTTAATCAAATAACAACTCATTGTTCATGGTTAGAAAACATAACCATCTTTGATTAACGAGCTAGTCAAGTAGAGGCATACTAGTGACACTTTGTTTGTCTATGTATTCACACATGTATTATGTTTCTGGTTAATACAATTCTAGCATGAATAATAAACATTTATCATGATTATAAGGAAATAAATAATAATTTTATTATTGCCTCTAGGGCATATTTCCTTCACCATATTGTTGAGCCAAGCTTCTAACCCACCTTGTCCTAGCAACCGTTGTTTGGCTATGTTACCGCTTTGCTCAGCCCCTCTTATAGCGTTGTTAGTTGCAGGTGAAGATTGGAGTTTGTTCCATGTTGGAACATGGATATTTTGTTGGGATATCATAATATCTCTTATTCATATTAATGCATCTATATACTTGGTAAAGGGTGGAAGGCTCGACCTTATGCCTGGTGTTTTGTTCCACTCTTGCCGCCCTAGTTTCCGTCATATCGGTGTTATGTTCCCGGATTTTGCGTCCCTTACACGGTTGGGTTATAATGGGAACCCCTTGACAGTTCGCCTTGAATAAAACTCCTCCAGCATGGCCCAACTTTGGTTTTACCATTCGCCACCTAGCCTTTTCTTTCCCTTGGGTTCTGCAAACTCAAGGGTCATCTTTATTTAAACCCCTGGGCCAGTGCTCCTCTGAGTGTTGGTCCAACCTGTCAGCTCCCGGTGGCCACCAGGGGCAACTCTGGGCTGGCCTACCGGAACCTTGGACAATCCGGTGTGCCCTGAGAACGAGATATGTGCAGCTCCTATCCGGATTTGTCGGCACATTTAGGGTGGCTTTGCTGGACTTGTTTTACCATTGTCGAGGATGTCTTGTAACCGGGATGCCGAGTATGATCGGATTGTCTTGGGAGAAGGAATATCCTTCGTTGACCGTGAGAGCTTGTGATGGGCTAAGTTGGGACCCCCTGCAGGGTTTGAACTTTCAAAAGCCGTGCCCGCGATTATGGGCAGATGGGAATTTGTTAATGTCCGGTTGTAGATGATACGTCTCCAACGTATCTATAATTTTTGATTGCTCCATGCTATATTATCTACTGTTTTGTACTATATTGGGCTTTATTTTCCACTTTTATATTATTTTTGGGACTAACCTATTAACCGAAGGCCCAGCCCAGAATTGCTGTTTTTTGCCTATTTCAGTGTTTCGGATAAACGGAATATCAAACGGAGTCCAAACAGAATAAAATCTTCGGGAACGTGATTTTCTCACCGAACATGATCCAGGAGACTTGGACCCTGCTCCAAGGAACTAAAAAGGCGGTCACGAGGGTGGGGGCGCCCCCCTTAGGGCGCGCCCCCTGCCTCGTGGGCCCCTTGTTGCTCCACCAGCGTACTTCTTCCTCCTATATATACACACGTACCCCAAAACGATCAGAACAGGAGCCAAAAACCTAATTCCACCGCCGCAACTTTCTATATCCACGAGATTCCATCTTGGGGCCTGTTCCGGAGCTCCGCCAGAAGAGGGCCATCATCATGGAGGGCTTCTACATCATCATAGCCTCGCCGATGAAGTGTGAGTAGTTTACTTTAGACCTTCGGGTCCATAGTTAGTAGCTAGATGGCTTATTCTCTCTCTTTGAATCTCAATACAAAGTTCTCCCCCTCTCTTGTCGAGATCTATTCGATGTAATCTTCTTTTTGCGGTGTGTTTGTTGAGACCGATGAATTGTGGGTTTATGATCAAGTCTATCTATGAATAATATTTGAATCTTCTCTGAATTCTTTTATGTATGATTGGTTATCTTTGCAAGTCTCTTCGAATTATCCGTTTGGTTTGGCCAACTAGATTGGTAGTTCTTGCCATGGGAGAAGTGCTTAGCTTTGGGTTCAATCTTGCGGTGTCCTTACCTAGTGACAGAAGGGGCAGCAAGGCACGTATTGTATCGTTGCCATCGAGGATAACAAGATGGGGTTTATTTCATATTGCATGAATTTATCTCTCTACATCATGTCATCTTGCTTAAGGCGTTACTCTGTTTCTAACTTAATACTCTAGATGCATGCTGGATAGCGGTCGATGAGTGGAGTAATAGTAGTAGATGCGGAATCGTTTCGATCTACTTGTCACGGACGTGATGCCTATATACATGATCATGCCAAGATATTCTCATAACTATGCTTAATTCTCTCAATTGCTCAACAGTAATTTGTACACCCACCGTAGAATACTTATGCTCTTGAGAGAAGCCACTAGTGAAACCTATGGCCCCCGGGTCTATTCTCATCATATCAATCTCCATTACTTTAATCTTGCTTTGCTTTTTACTTTGCCTTTACTTTTTTACTTTGCATCTTTATACCAAAAATACCAAAAATTATATCTATCAGATCTCACTCTCGTAAGTGACCGTGAAGGGCTTGACAACCCCTAATCGCGTTGGTTGTGAGTAGCTATCGCTTTGTGCAGGTACGAGGGACTTGAGCGTGGGCTTCTACTGGATTGATACCTTGGTTCTCAAAAACTAAGGGAAATACTTACGCTACTCTATTGCATCATCCCTTCCTCTTCGGGGAAAACCAACGCAAGCTCAAGACGTAGCAAGAAGGATTTATGGCGCCGTTGCCGGGGAGTATACGCAAAAAGTCAACATACCAAGTACCCATCAAAATCCCTATCTCTCGCATTACATTATTTGCCATTTGCCTCTAGTTTTCCCCTCCCCCCAATTCACCCTTGCCGTTTTATTTGCCCTCTCTCTCCCTATCCCCCCTCTCTATTTGCCTCTTTTTGCCCGTTTGCTTTTTGTTTGCTCGTGTGTTAGTTTGCTTGTTTGTCACGATGGCTCAAGATACTACTAAATTGTGTGACTTCACCAATACCAACAATAATGATTTGCTTAGCACTCCGATTGCTCCTCTTACCGATGCTAAATCTTATGAAATTAATAGTGCTTTGTTGAATCTTGTTATGAAAGATCAATTCGCTGGCCTTCCTAGTGAAGATGCCGCTACTCATCTGAATAGCTTCATTGATTTATGTGATATGCAAAAGAAAAAAGATGTCAATAATGATGTCGTTAAATTGAAGCTATTTCCTTTTTCGCTTAGAGATCGTGCTAAAGCTTGGTTTTCGTCTTTGCCTAAGAATAGTATTGATTCATGGAACAAGTGCAAAGATGCTTTTATCTCTAAGTATTTTCCTCCCGCTAAGATCATCTCTCTTAGAAACGATATTATGAACTTTAAACAACTTGATCATGAACATGTTGCACAAGCTTGGGAGAGAATGAAATTAATGATACATAATTGCCCTACTCATGGTTTGAATTTGTGGATGATTATACAAATTTTTTATGTCGGATTGAATTTTGCTTCTAGAAATCTTTTAGATTCGGCCGCGGGAGGCACTTTTATGGAAATCAATTTAGGAGATGCTACTAAACTCCTAGATAATATTATGGTTAATTATTCTCAATGGCATACTGAAAGATCTTCTAATAAAAAATTCATGCGATAGAAGAAATTAATGTGTTGAGTGGAAAGATGGATGAACTTATGAAATTATTTGCTACTAAGAGTGTTTCTTCTGATCCTAATGATATGCCTTTGTCAACTTTGATTGAGAATAACAATGAATCTATGGATGTGAATTTTGTTGGTAGGAATAATTTTGGTAACAATGCTTATAGAGGGAATTTTAATCCTAGGCCATATCCTAGTAATCCTTCTAATAATTATGGGAATTCCTACAATAAATCCTATGGAAATTATAATAAGATACCCTCTGATTTTGAATCTAATATTAAAGAATTTATTTCTTCGCAAAAGAATTTTAATGCTATGATTGAAGAAAAATTGCTTAAGATTGATGATTTGGCTAGGAACATTGATAGAATTGCTCTTGATGTTGATTCTTTCAAACTTAGATCTATTCCACCTAAGCATGATATCAATTATTCTCTAAAAGCCATGAGAATTTCAATTGATGAGTGTAAGGAAAGAACCGCTAGGATGCATGCTTCCAAAGATGCCTTTATTAAAGCATGTTCTTCCAATACCTATGAAAATCAAGATGGAGATATAAAAGTTATTGATGTGTCTCCTATTAAATCTTTATTTTGCAATATGAATCTTGATGAAACTGAATATGATCTTCCTTTACCTAGAAGGCATTCTAAAAATTCGGAGTGTTTAGATCTTAATGATGAAATTGATGAAAGTGGAATTGAAAGAAATAAAAATCTAGATGTTGCTAAACCCACTATATTGGATTTCAAGGAATTTAATTATGAAATTTGCTATTTAATTGATTGTATTTCCTTGTTGCAATCCGTGCTAAATTCTCCACATGCTTATAGTCAAAATAAAGCCTTCACCGAACATATTGTTGATGCCTTGATGCAATCTTATGAAGAAAAATTTGAGTTGAAAGTTTCTATCCCTAGAAAACTCTATGATGAGTGGGAACCAACTATTAAAATTAAAATTAAAGATCATGAGTTTTATGCTTTGTGTGATTTGGGTGCTAGTGTCTCTACTATTCCCAAGACTTTGTGTGATTTACTAGATTTCTGTAACTTTGATGATTGCTCTCTAAACTTGCATCTTGCGGATTCCACTATTAAGAAACCTATGGGAAGGATTAATGATGTTCTTATTGTTGCAAATAGGAATTATGTACCCGTAGATTCCATTGTTCTTGATATAGATTGCAATCCTTCTTGCCCTATTATTCTTGGTAGACCTTTCCTTAGAACGGTTGGTGCGATTATTGATACGAAGGAAGGGAATATTAGATTTCAATTTCCATTAAAAAGGGCATGGAACACTTTCCAAGAAAGAAAATAAAATTACCATATGAAACTATCATGAGAGCCACTTATGGATTGCCTACCAAAGATGGCAATACCTAGATCTATCCTCGCTTTTATGCCTAGCTAGGGGCGTTAAACGATAGCGCTTGTTGGGAGGCAACCCAATTTTATTTCTATTCCTTGCCTTTTGATCCTGTTTAGTAATAAATAAATTATTTAGCCTCTGTTTTGGTTGTGTTTTTTGTGTTTAATTAGTGTTTGTGCCAAGTAGAACCGTTGGGAAGACTTGGGGAAAGTCTTGTTGAACTTGCTGTAAAAAACAGAAACTTTAGCGCTCACGAGAACTGCTGTCATTTTTATTTGAAGAGTGATATTTAGTTAATTATTTTTGCAGATGATTAATAGATAAATTCCTCACGTCCAGCAATTTATTTTAGAATTTTTGGGGTTCCAGATCTTGCGCTAGCTACAGATTACTACAGACTGTTCTGTTTTTGACAGATTCTGTTTTTCGTGTGTTGTTTGCTTATTTTGATGAATCTATGGCTAGTAAAATAGTTTATAATCCATAGAGAAGTTGGAATACAGTAGGTTTAACACCAATATAAATAAAGAATGAGTTCATTACAGTACCTTGAAGTGGTCTTTTGTTTTCTTTCGCTAACGGAGCTCACGAGTTTTCTATTTTGAGTTTTGTGTTGTGAAGTTTTCAAGTTTTGGGTGAATTCTTTTGATGGATCATGGAACAAGGAGTGGCAAGATCCTAAGCTTTGGGATGCCCATGGAACCCCCAATATAATCCAAGGATACCAAGAAGTCAAAGCTTGGGGATGCCACGGAAGGCATCCCCTCTTTCGTCCACTTCCATCGGTAATTTACTTGGAACTATATTTTTATTCACCAACATGATATGTGTTTTTCTTGGAGCGACTTGTAATATTTGTGTCTTTGTGTCTTAGTATGCCACAATCATCCTTGCTGTACACACCTTTTGAGAGAGCCATACATGAATTAAAATTTGATAGAATACCCTATGTGCTTCACTTATATCTTTTGAGCTAAGTAGTTTTGCCCTATGTGCTTCACTTATATCTTTTGAGCTAAGTAGTTTTGCTCTATGTTCTTCACTTATATCTTTTGAGCGTTATAATTTTGCTCTATGTGCTTCACTTAGATCTTTTAGAGCACGGTGGTGGATTTGTTTTAAAGAAACTATTGATCTCTCATGCTTCACTTAAATTATTTTGAGAGTCTCTTAATAGCATGGTAATTTGCTTAATAATAATATGCTTGGTATTCAAGATTTGTGAAACTTTCTTTTGAGTGTGTTGAATACAAAGAAAAGATTGAAGCATGATAATTGTTTTGAGATATGGAGGTGATAATATTAAAGTCATGCTAGTTGAGTAGTTGTGAATTTAAAGAATACTTGTGTTAAGGTTTGTGATTCCCGTAGCATGCACGTATGGTGAACCGTTATGTGATGAAGTCGGAGCATGATTTATTTATTGATTGTCTTCCTTATGAGTGGCGGTCGGGGACGAGCGATGGTCTTTTCCTACCAATCTATCCCCCTAGGATCATGTGCGTAATACTTTGCTTTGGTAACTTCTAGATTTTTGCAATAAGTATATGAGTTCTTTATGACTAATGTTGAGTCCATGGATTATACGCACTCTCACCTTTCCACCTTTGCTAGCCTCTCTAATACCGCGCACCTTTCACCGGTATCATACACCTACCATATACCTTCCTCAAAACATCCACCATACCTACCTATTATGGCATTTCCATAGCCATTCCGAGATATATTGCCATGCAACTTTCCACCGTTCCATTCATGACACACTCCATCATTGTCATATTGCATATCCCGGTACACCGCCGGATGCATTCACATAGAGTCATATTTTGTTCTAAGTATCGAGTTGTAATTGTTGAGTTATAAGAAAAATAAAAGTGTGATGATCATCATTATTAGAGCATTGTACCAGTGAGGAAAGAATGATGGAGACTATGATTCCCCCATAAGTCGGCATGAGACTCCGGACGAAAAATAAATAAAAAAAGAGGCCAAAGAAGCCCAAATAAAAAGAGGCCATAAAAAAGAAAAGGCCCAAAAAATATAAAAAAATAAAAAATGATGAGAGAAAAAGAGAGAAGGGACAATGTTACTATCCTTTTACCATACTTGTGCTTCAAAGTAGCACCATGATCTTCATAGTAGAGAGTCTCTCATGTTATCACTTTCATATACTAGTGGGAATTTTTCATTATAGAACTTGGCTTGTATATTCCAATGATGGGCTTCCTCAAAAAATTGCCCTAGGTCTTCATGAGCAAGCAAGTTGGATGCACACCCACTTAATTTCTTTTTGAGCTTTCACATACTTATAGCTCTAGTGCATCCGTTGCATGGCAATCCCTACTCACTCACATTGATATCTATTGATGGGAATCCCCATAGCCTGTTGATACGCCTAGTTGATGTGAGACCATCTTCTCCTTTTTGTCTTCTCCACAACCACCATTCTATTCCACCTATAGTGCTATATACATGGCTCACGCTCATGTATTGCATGAAGATTGAAAAAGTTAGAGTATGAAACAATTGCTTGGCTTGTCATCGGGGTTGTGCATGATTTAAATACTTTGTGTGGTGAAGATGGAGCATAGCCAGACTATATGGTTTTGTAGGGATAACTTTCTTTGGCCATGTTATTTTGAGAAGACATAATTGCTTTATTAGTATGCTTGAAGTATTATTATTTTCATGTCAATATAAACTTGTGTCTTGAATCTTTCGAATCTGAATATTCATACCACAATTAAGAAGATTTACATTGAAATTATGCCAAGTAGCACTCCGCATCAAAAATTCTCTTTTTTTATCATTTACCTACTCGAGGACGAGCAGGAATTAAGCTTGGGGATGCCTCATACATCTCCAACGTATCTATAATTTTTGATTGCTCCATGCTATATTAGCTACTGTTTTGGACTATATTGGGCTTTATTTTCCACTTTTATATTATTTTTGGGACTAACCTATTAACCGGAGGCCCAGCCCAGAATTGCTGTTTTTTGCCTATTTCAGTGTTTCGGATAAACGGAATATCAAACGGAGTCCAAACGGAATAAAATCTTCGGGAACGTGATTTTCTCACTGAACGTGATCCAGGAGACTTGGACCCTGCTCCAAGGAACAAAAGAGGCGGTCACGAGGGTGGGGAGCCCCCCCTAGGGCGCGCCCCCTGCCTCGTGGGCCCCTCGTTGCTCCTCTGGCGTACTTCTTCCTCCTATATATACACACGTACCCCCAAACGATCAGAACAGGAGCCAAAAACCTAATTCCACCGCCACAACTTTCTGTATCCACGAGATCCCATCTTGGGGACTGTTCCGGAGCTCCGCCGGAAGAGGGTCGTCATCACGGAGGGCTTCTACATCATCATAGCCTCTCCAATGAAGTTTGAGTAGTTTAATTCAGACCTTCGGGTCCATAGTTAGTAGCTAGATGGCTTCTTCTCTCTCTTTGAATCTCAATACAAAGTTCTCCCCCTCTCTTGTGGAGATCTATTCGATGTAATCTTATTTTTGCGGTGTGTTTGTTGAGACCGATGAATTGTGGGTTTATGATCAAGTCTATCTATGAATAATATTTGAATCTTCTCTGAATTCTTTTATGTATGATTGGTTATCTTTGCAAGTCTCTTTGAATTATCTGTTTGGTTTGGCCAACTAGATTGGTAGTTCTTGCCATGGGAGAAGTGCTTAGCTTTGGGTTCGATCTTGCGGTGTCCTTACCCAGTGACAGAAGGGGCAGCAAGGCACATATTGTATCATTGCCATCGAGGATAACAAGACGGGGTTTATTTCATATTGCATGAATTTATCTCTCTACATCATGTCATCTTGCTTAAGGCGTTACTTTGTTTCTAACTTAATACTCTAGATGCATGCTGGATAGCGATCGATGAGTGGAGTAATAGTAGTAGATGCAGAATCATTTCGATCTACTTGTCACGGACATGATGCCTATATACATGATCATGCCTAGATATTCTCATAACTATGCTCAATTCTGTCAATTGCTCAACAGTAATTTGTTCACCCACCGTAGAATACTTATGCTCTTGAGAGAAGCCACTAGTGAAACCTATGGCCCATGGGTCTATTCTCATTATATCAATCTCCATTACTTTAATCTTGCTTTGCCTTTTTACTTTGCCTTTACTTTTTTACTTTGCATCTTTATGCCAAAAATATTATATCTATCAGATCTCACTCTCGTAAGTGACCGTGAAGGGCTTGACAACCCCTAATCGCGTTGGTTGCGAGTAGCTATCGCTTTGTGCAGGTACGAGGGACTTGAGTGTGGGCTCCTACTGGATTGATACCTTGGTTCTCAAAAACTGAGGGAAATACTTACGCTACTCTGCTGCATCATCCCTTCCTCTTCGGGGAAAACCTATGCAAGCTCAAGACGTAGCAGTAGAAAACCTGAACCTTTTTTACTTTGCCTTTACTTTTTTACTTTGCATCTTTATACCAAAAATATATCTATCAGATCTCACTCTCGTAAGTGACCGTGAAGGGCTTGACAATGAGTAGCTATCGCTTTGTGCAGGTATGAGGGACTTGAGCATGGGCTCCTACTGGATTGATACCTTGGTTCTCAAAAACTGAGGGAAATACTTACGCTACTCTGCTGCATCATCCCTTCCTCTTCGGGGAAAACCAACGCAAGCTCAAGACGTAGCAGTAGAAAACCTGAAGCTTGACTTGATTAAAATGCACCAACTGCGTGTGTAACCGTGATGGTCTCTTTCCGGCGGTGTCCGGGAAGTGAACACGGTGTTGGAGTTATGCTTGCGTAGGTTGTTCTAGGATCACTTCTTGATCATAGTTTGTCACTCGTGCCTTTGCCTTCTCCTCTCGCTCTCTTTTGCAAATATGTTAGCCACCATATATGCTAGTCGCTTGATGTAGCTCCACCTCATACCTTTTACACTTCCTATAAGCTTAAATAGTCTTGATCGCGAGCGTGTGAGATTTTTGAGTCCCCGTGACTCACGGATACTTCCAAAACCAGCTTGCAGGTGCCGTTGAACCGTGCGGGCGACGCAACCAAGCTCAAGGAGGAGCTCGATGAAGATTGTGTTCGCTATGTTGTTCCGTTCCCAGTTGATCAGTGAGCCCAGTTGGGACGATCAGGGATCTGTATAGCATTTGGGCTAGTCTTCTTTTATTCTGGGTTCCTTGTCGGACCTTGTTTGTATCTGGTTGATGTAATGTTATATTCATGTATTGTGTGAAGTGGCGATTGTAAGCCAACTATGTATCTTTTCCCTTATGTATTACATGGGTTGTGTGAAGATTACCTCACTTGCGACATTGCTTTCAATGAGGTTATGCCTCTAAGTCGTGCTTCGACACGTGGGAGATATAGCCGCATCGAGGGCGTTACAAGTTGGTAATTAGAGCCTTCCCCGACCTTAGGAGCCCCCTGCTTGATCGAATCGTTGGCGTTGTTGAGTCTGAAAAATGTTTTGAGTCATTTAGGATTATATATATCGGAGAGTAGGATTCTTTTTACTCCTCAGTCCCTTCATCGCTCTGGTGAGGCATCCTGACGTAGAGTTTTGACTCTCTCTCTTCTCAAATTTCACTAATTTTTTTTAGGATCACGCGGGTATCTTGGAATCATTCCGATGGTTTTGTGACGAGAACATTGTTCTTGGTGCCTCCTGTCATTTAGGGGTTGTGGCAGTGTCCCGGAGAGTTGAGCTCCGAGGTGTTGTCGTCATAATTTTATCGTTGCAGTTCTGGAATACCTGAGTTTGCCGACATCGAAAATCTCTTTTATGCAGTTGTTGGTGAGATAACCTCGACGCCACCCAGTACTAGGGCGGGAGTTCGGGAGTATTGCCATAACTCGTATAACGGATGCTTTTCGAAGGTTGAGGTAAACGATTTCCGAAGGTTTCTTGGTTATGTGTTGAAGGATGGATACAGCTGGATGTAGGATTTGCTAGTTTTGGGTGAGATATTATGCTTCCCCTGTATCCCCAACACCTGATTGCATAACTGGAAAGTTTCGGGAGTTTATAAGTGGGAATTCAAGTAGCTCTTAGGATATCTTTTCCGACAGATGTATGATATGAAATTTGGGTTCGACGTCTAGTGGTCCGCCTATCCACGGTTGATTTTACAGTGGTCTCGTTGTGTCTTAAAGAGTCCTTGGCTATGCCGACTCGGGGACGCTTCGTATGTCATGTGCACTGCCTTGTACATGATGGTGCTGTACGATCGAGCCCGTGTAGGCCCCACCACGAAAACTTCATACGAAATCTCTATCATATATTTGTTCCGGCTTATTCTGCCAGCCAATGCTTTGTTTTCTTTTGAGTTGTGGTATAAGAGTTGCTTCAATGTCAAATGTAGATTCCATACCTTTTCTAACCGGTGTTCTCATATTTCTATGGGAATACTAATCCTTCTCGTTTATCAAGATTGTCTTGTGAATCCTTTTCAACCGGTGTGTTTTTCTTCAGGTGGATCCAATCTTGTCATCATTCGCAAGATCAAATCTAAGTATTCTCAACGGTGTTTGTTTCATCCATTCCCAAGTAGTCTTTGTTTTCCCGCCCTCCTCCCTTGTTTTTCTTCGAGGACTCATATATCTCAATCAAGTATCATTTTATTGATGTGAAGTCTCTCAATTCTTTTCCGTCAATGTTCTTATCCGGTGTTTCTCATGTATATGCTTTACAAGCTCATCATTCTTTGTTCTTTTTCTTCTCCGGTGGATTCAAATCAAGCTTTTGGTGTTGATTTTATCCCTTTTTCCTCGTTTCAAATACCATCTCATGCCGGTGCACCTCTCAACTATCCTCTTCTCGCTATTCAATTATTCCGGAGTGCTGAAGATATCTCGAAGATTCGTGTTTCCACTCTGCATTCGTTCAAGTTCTTTTGAGATGGTTATTCTCTTTCAAGTCATGAAATTCAACCGGCGCAATCTTCCTTTTAAATTGTTCAACGGTGTATCTTTTGAGTGGGCCCTAACCCATAGGTCTTTTCCCAGGATCTTACCTGACTCTTCTAATTTTCCCGGAGCTATCCTAAATTCTTTTCAAAGTTTGACGTAAGAATGAATTATCATCAGTCAGATGTGTTTCTCCAAGATCTGTCAAATTTTCATCATTGGCTCACCTTTCTATTCTTCATTCCGGAGTGCCTCAACAATCCGTGGTGGTGTTCTCGTCATCTTTCTCAACATGTGAAGACCAAAGAAGAGCTCCTCTTAAATTCTTATCCGTTCTTCCAAAGATTCATGGTTCTAGCTTGATCTCATCCTCTCATAATTGTTTTCGATTGTGAGAATTCTTTCCACCTATCCGGAACAATTCAGGAGTCTTTTCATTTTGATTCTCTGGAGCCCATCATTTCAGAAGATTTATTCATTCTCAGCCTTCAACTCTCGTTCTCCAAATCTTACCGGTGCTTCGTTCAAGTATCCCCTAATCAGCTCGGGCTCTCTTCATTCACTTGTATCTAAATCCTCTCAATATCTTCGTTTTTTTATAATTCTTCCCGGTGTTTTCCTTATATTTTCTTTGTTCATTTTCAATTCTTACGGTGGTTCGATCAAGAGTTCTCTTCATTCGTTATCATATCAATTCATTCGTTGTTTCAATCCTACCGGTGGATTGTTGGAGACCTTTCTCAAGTTTGCGCTATATCTCTTTTCAATCATTTTTCTACGAGAATAAGTGGTATGCCAAATCCGTGAAATGTCATTAATTTAAATTGATGAAGGATACACATAACGTAATTCTTATTATTGTTTCATCCAAGGGATTAATTCCTTATTCCGGAGGCCCATCAAATTATCGGTGTCACTTGATTCATCTTTTCTTTTCCCGGAGCTCCAAGCTCTCATCACCACCAAGATCCATGTATATCATTACAAGGCTTCACCTTGTGTTTTCAACTTCTCTTTCATTTCGTTTGATCATTCTTTTACCGGAGTTCTTCATGGAGGCGCTACATGTTGGTTCATAAAGGATGTAATTCCTTCTCGAAGTGTTCATCAACATTCTTTTCAGAGGAGCTCAAGTTTTCTTCATCTTTCAATCCGGAGTGCAATTCTTTCTCTCTTATCATTGGAGGTGGTATTATGTCATTCTTGATAATTTGAGTTCATGTTTCATGATGCACATGTTCTTAAGAATGAGGTATTTTAAATCCATCAACCTCTCCGTTGGAGTTATCTTGTGTCATGTTTCACCTAAAGCCTTCCATAAGGTTTGTTGCTATTTATGGTGCTCATAAATGACCCAAGTTCTTCATCTATCCTCCCGATGAAATAAGTTTCTCGTCTCCTTGTTCATATCGATCCAATCTTTTTTCATTAGTGGCAGAATTTCACCTCAGTTTTGAGATGCTTTCCATAAGCCCACTACAAGTTTATTCGTTTCGTTGTTGATAACCCAACAACTCCGTTCTAGCTTTTGTTGTAAGCGTGCTCCCTCAGGACCTTGATTTTCTCCTCCGTTCATTCCATTCCATTCTCTCATTTCTTCCGGAGGCATTGTGATGTTGCTCTCTTCAACCCTTCTTCTTGTTCTTGTCAGGACCTTGTTCTTTTCATGCTTATCCATTTAACGGGAGTGTCGTTTTTTCATTCGAGCTCTCTCATCTTATCAAGTTTTACCTCCCTTCTCAACCGGAGTGCTGTCTGAAATCTTTCTTACCCCTTGTGCCATTCTTTCAATAGTTCCGGAGGTAATGTGTGTTTTTCATCAAGTATCCTCTCATCTTATCTAGTTCATATTCAATTCCTTTCATTTATAGTCAGAGTGCTGACCAAATTATATCATTCTTATTCCCTTCTCTATCTTGTTTTAACCGGAGTGTTATGTCTATCATTCCTCTTCTAACCGGAGTCTTCATCCAAGTGCTTTCGTTTTGCCAAGTTTATATTCTTTGCCTTCCATTTCCAACCGGAGTGCTGTCATAAATGATCCTTATCGTTCCTTGTACATCTCGTTTCTACCGGAGTGCTTGCATGTACTTCTTGTCCATTGCAACCATTTTCTTATGTCTTTCTACCTACAAGGTTACCGTAATGTTCCTTGTTCCTCTTTTCTAACGGAGTGTTTTCAACTTCGTTCATCTTCATTGTTTTCTTTTTTTCAATTTGTTCAACCTCGCAAGGTTCTTTGGTTTCACTCATTTTTCAAAGAAGCAACTTAGTTTTACCTCTTATCTTCCTCTTCCTTTTCCCTCCGATGCCATCCTAGATCTTGGGACGAGATCCTCTCGTAGTGGTGGAGTGTTGTGATGACCCGAGACCGTTGCGCCAGGTGTCTTCTAGTTATTCGCTGTTGTTGCCTTGTCATTTGCTTGCGTGTCGCATCTTGTCATGTCATCATGTGCATTGCATCTTCATGTTTTCGAAACTTGCATTCGTCCGGGTCTCCCAGTTCCTTCCGTTGTCCGTTCTGAGGCCAGACTCACTTGCACGCGCCCGCGGCACGTCCCAAAAATTATTTTATAAATGGCCGAAAAATGTTCTCGGAATGGGTTGAAAGTTGGCGTGTGGTCTTACTATAGTGTAGATAGACCGCCTGTCAAGTTTCATCGCATTTGGAGTCCGTTTGACGCCCCAACGGTTAACTATAGCGGCAGTATAGCCAGTCAAAACGTCGGACGTTTTCGGTCTCCGAAAATCGTGCCGGGCTGCATCTCTCCCCTCTTCTCTCAGACCAACCCGCTTTCCACAGTCCACCTAAGCCCAGCCTACCCCTCTTTGCATAGTGCATCGAACCCCTCGCGCGCGTCCGGAAGTTGTCCCGAACCCAACCCGGGGAGTCATCACCGTTGGGTCCGGAACATCCCCTAACATCTACAAAATATCATTGTTTTATTATTTGGACTCCCTGGCCTATTCATTCTGAACCGTCTGATTTTGATCGGATGATCCAAACTCCCTCCTTTCTTTATATTTATAGCCCAACCTCACCTAATCAAGCCAACCCTAATTTCTAGGGGGTTTGTCCCATCACCGCCGCCACTCCACCAAATCCCTCTCGGGATCCATCCCCTCCTCGATTTCACACCAGCCAACCAAAACCAATCCCTCCCGATCCACCCATTCCACTAGCAACCAGAGGAGCCCGAGCCATCCTGCAGCTGCCTCCTCCAATCATGGCGCCACCAGCCATGGAAGTCCACCACCGAGCCGCCCCGTGCCGTCCTAGAGCCTCCTTCTCTGTTGACCGTGCCCATCACCGCCAAGTCACGGTCATGTTCCCGCCGTCCGCTGCCCTGTTCGAGTGCCCGCGTGGACCTGCGCCGCCAAGCTCCTCCCATGGCCGCCTCCACCCGAGAGTCACCAGCAGGACCCCGTCAAGCCGTGCTTGTGCTCCTGTCGCCCCTGTCCAGGAGCTCCACGAGGAGAGGAGCTCCTCTTCGTCGCCCCAAGAAGCAGCCGCGCCCGAGCGCTCCTCTCCACGCCAGCGTTGTACTACTCGGGGACCGGCTCCCCTCATCGGATCCGGCCTTATCCCGTCCTCTCCTCCCGGCATCTCTCTCTGATTCCTTCCCCTGCTCCCTCATTGAATTGCTCTCTCTGTTCTTTTCTTCAGGCAACGGCAACTACCACTACTCCCCATGGAGCTCCGCCATCGACCGGCTCTAGCGCCGACCCACCAGATCTGGCCTCCCCTCGCCTTCTCCGCGTCGCTGCCCAAGCCGCTTGTGTCCTCTGCTTCCAGGACGAGCAGAGCAGCTCGCCCGACCCCTCGCCCGTTGACCGATCGACCTGGGCTCCCAGATCCAGCCGGCCCAGCGCTGCCGCACCAAGCCCAGCCAGCCGACCTGCTACCTCTTCCACCGAGCCGGGCTTTGGCCCATGTGAGCAGTTTCCCCAGCCCAGTAGTGTTTTTTTAGGTTCAGCAATTTTGTCTATTTTTCCAGGGAATTCCAGTTTTGCAGATCAGCCCCAAAACTTCATGCATATAATAACTTAAAAACCGTGCATCGAATTAAAACAAATTATATATGAAACTTGCTTAAAATTGTGTGTATATTAATATTTTGCAACTTTCATCTATGTTTGAAATGTTTAAAATGTCGTTTGGTTAAATTTGCTCCCATGCCATGTTAAAATGATTTATTTCATAACTACTTAACCGTAGCTCGGTTTTAAATAAACTTTATATGTAAATGGGGTGGAAAAATTCCTAGTTTAACATGGTGACATTGATTTGCATGTTTAACAACTATAAAAATTGTGTTAGGGCAGAAAAGTGCCAAACCTTAAAACATGCACATGAGGAGTTTCCGGACTTGTTGTTTGTTGTTCCGGCCTCATTTAAACTTGCCTAGATTGGTAGTTTTCATTTGCTTCACCCCTTGCCATGTTAATCAACATTTAATATTGTTGGGTACATAAATGGGAGAGAACTAAATAAGTCATGTGGTGTTTTCGTCAATATGCAACTCGTTGCATATTGAGATCCACTTAATTTGTAGGTTTGTTTGTGCATTTTGCCATGCCATGTATTTTTAAACCGGACATGCATCATACTTGTTTGCGCATCATGCCATGCTTATATTATGATTGTTTACTATGTTGTTTGCTTTCTTTCCGGTGTACTTCTTCTCGTTGATCCGGTAACGTTGCGTTTGTCAGGATATGTTGGCTACGTCCGTTTGTCTTCTTCATGGACTTGTTCTTCTTCCTTGCGGGATCTTAGGCAAGATGACCATACCCTCGAAATCACTTCTATCTTTGCTTGCTAGTTGCTCGCTCTTTTGCTATGCCTATGCCGTGATACCTACCACTTGCTTATCATGCCTCCCATATTGTTGAGCCAAGCCTCTAACCCACCTTGTCCAAGCAAACCGTTGTTTGGCTATGTTACCGCTTTGCCTAGCCCCTCTTATAGCGTTGTTAGTTGCAGGTGAAGATTGGAGTTTGTTCCATGTTGGAACATGGATATTTTGTTGGGATATCACAATATCTCTTATTCATATTAGTGCATCTATATACTTGGTAAAGGGTGGAAGGCTCGACCTTATGCCTGGTGTTTTGTTCCACTCTTGCCGCCCTAGTTTCCGTCATATCGGTGTTATGTTCCCGAATTTTGCGTCCCTTACACGGTTGGGTTATAATGGGAACCCCTTGACAGTTCGCCTTGAATAAAACTCCTCCAGCATGGCCCAACTTTGGTTTTACCATTCGCCACCTAGCCTTTTCTTTCCCTTGGGTTCTGCAGACTCAAGGGTCATCTTTATTTAAACCCCTGGGCCAGTGCTCCTCTGAGTGTTGGTCCAACCTGTCAGCTCCCGGTGGCCACCAGGGGCAACTCTGGGCTGGCCTACCGGAACCTTGGACAACCCGGTGTGCCCTGAGAACGAGATATGTGCAGCTCCTATCCGCGAGGGTGTGAGATTGCTGAGTCCCTGTGACTCATAGATACTTCCAAATCCAGCTTGCAGGTACCGTTGAACCGTGCGGGTGACGCAACCAAGCTCAAGGAGGAGCTCGATGAAGATTGTGTTCGCTATGTTGTTCCGTTCCCAGTTGATCAGTAGTGGAGCCCAGTTGGGACGATCGGGGATCTGTGTAGCATTTGGGGTAGTCTTCTTTTATTTTGGGTTCCGTAGTCGGACCTTGTTTGTATCTGGTTGATGTAATGTTATATTCATGTATTGTGTGAAGTGGCGATTGTAAGCCAACTATGTATCTTTTCCCTTATGTATTACATGGGTTGTGTGAAGATTACCTCACTTGCGACATTGCTTTCAATGCGGTTATGCCTCTAAGTCGTGCTTCGACACGTGGGAGATATAGCCGCATCGAGGGCGTTACAGCAACGTGCAGGTGTGCAATGAGTGATGGGCCCAGACCCCTGTGCCATAGGATTTAGACCGGCGTGCTGACCTCTCTGTTGTGCCTAGGTAGGGCTGTGACGTGTTGATCTTCCGAGGCCGGGCATGACCCAGAAAATTGTGTCCGGACAAAGGGGATCGAGCGTGTTGGGAAATGTGGTGCACCCCTGTAGGGAAGTTAATCTATTCGAATAGTCGTGATCTTTGGTAACAGGACGACTTGGAGTTGTACCTTGACCTTATGACAACTAGAACCGGATACTTAATAAAACACACCCTTCCAAGTGCCTGATACAACCCAGTGATCGCTCTCTAACAGGGCGACGAGGAGAGGATCGCCGGGTAGGATTATGCTACACGATGCTACTTGGTGAGCTTACTATCTACTCTCTTCTTCTGCTGCAAGATGGAGGTTACCAGAAGCGTAGTCTTCGAAAGGACTAGCTACCCCCCTCTTATTCCGGCATTCTGTAGTTCAGTCCACATATGATACCCCCTTTTCCATTTGATACCAATGCATACATATGTAGTGTAGCTCCTTGCTTGCGAGTACTTTGGATGAGTACTCATGGTTGCTTTGCTCCCTCTTTTCCCCCTTTCTATACCCGATTGTTGTGACCAGACGATGGATTTCAGGAGCCAGACGCCACTGTCGATGACGACTACTACTACTCGGGAGGTTCCTACTACTACGTGCAGCCCGCTGACGACGACCAGGAGTAGTTTAGGAGGATCCCAGGCAGGAGGCCTGCGCCTCTTTCGATCTGTATCCCAGTTTGTGCTAGCCTTCTTAAGGAAAACTTGTTTACTTATGTCTGTACTCAGATATTGTTGCTTTCGCTGACTTGTCTATGATCGAGCTCTTGTATTCGAGCCCTCGAGGCCCCTGGCTTGTAATATGATGCTTGTATGACTTATTTTATTTGTAGAATTGTGTTGTGATATCTTCCCGTGAGTCCCTGATCTTGATCGTACACGTTTGCGTGTATGATTAGTGTGTGATTGAATCGGGGGCGTCACAAACTTCGCCGGTGCATCCAAACCCCGTGATATGATACGCTCTTTCACACATAAACCTCCTTATATCTTCCTCAAAACAACCACCATACCTACCTATTATGGCATTTCCATAGCCATTCCGAGATATATTGCCATGCAACTTTCTACCGTTCCGTTTATTATGACACGCATCATCATTGTCATGTTGCTTTGCATGATCATGTAGTTGACATCGTATTTGTGGCAAAGCCACTATTCATAATTTTTCATACATGTCACTCTTGATTCATCGCAATCCCAGTACACCGCCGGAGGCATTCATATAGAGTCATACTTTGTTCTAGTGTCGAGTTGTAATCATTGAGTTGTGAATAAATATAAGTGTGATGATCATCATTTTCTATAGCATTGTCCCAAGTGAGAAAAAAGAGAAAGGCCATAAAAAAAGAGAAGGCCCAAAAAAAGAGAAAGGCCATAAAAAAGAGAAAGGCCATAAAAAGAGAAGGCCCAAAAAATGAGAGAAAAAGAGAGAAGGGACAATGTTACTATCCTTTGCCACACTTGTGCTTCAAAGTAGCACCATGATCTTCATGATAGAGAGTCTTTTGTTTTGTCACTTTCATACACTAGTGGGAAATTTTCATTATAGAACTTGGCTTGTATATACCAACAATGGGCCTCCTCAAGTGCCCTAGGTCTTCGTGAGCAAGCAAGTTAGATGCACACCCACTTAGTTTCTTTTGTTGAGCTTTCATACATTTATAGCTCTAGTGCATCCGTTGCATGACAATCCCTACTCCTTGCATTAACATCAATCGATGGGCATCTCCATAGCTCATTGATTAGCCTCGTTGATGTGAGACTTTCTCCTTTTTTGTCTTCTCCACATAACCCCCATCATCATATTCTATTCCACTCATAGTGCTATAGCCATGGCTCGCGCTCATATATTGCGTGAAAGTTTATAGGTTTGAGATTACTAAAGTATGAAACAATTTCTTGGCTTGTCATCAGGGTTGTGCATGATGAGATCATTCTTGTGTGACGAAAATGGAGCATGACTAAACTATATGATTTTGTAGGGATGAACTTTCTTTGGCCATGTTATTTTGAGAGGACATAATTGCTTAGTTAGTATGCTTGAAGTATTATTATTTTTATGTCAATATGAACTTTTATCTTGAATCTTATGGATTTGAATATTCATACCACAATTAAGAAGAATTACATTGAAATTATGCCAAGTAGCACTCCGCATCAAAAATTCTGTTTTTATCATTTACCTACTCGAGGATGAGCAGGAATTAAGCTTGGGGATGCTGATATGTCTCCTATGTATCTATAATTTTTGATTACTCCATGCTATATTATCTACTGTTTTGGATGTTTATGGGCTTTATTATACACTTTTATATCATTTTTGGGACTAACCTATTAACCCAGAGCCCAGTGCCAGTTTCTGTTTTTACCTTCTTTTAGAATATTGAAGAAAAGGAAAACCAAACGGAGTCCAATTGACCTGAAACTTCACGGAACTTATTTTTGGATCAGAAGAAGCCCAGAAGACTTGGAGTGCACGTCAGGGGATCTACGAGGAAACCACGAGGCAGGGGGCGCGCCCATCCACTCCTGGGCGCGCCCTCCACCCTCGTGGGCCCCTCGTGGCCCCCCTGACGTACTTCTTCCGCCTATATATCTCCATATACCCTAAAACAATCGGGGAGCACAATAGATCGGGAGTTCCGCCGCCAGAAGCCTCCGTAGCCACCGAAAGCCAATCTAGACCCGTTCCGGCACCCTGCCGGAGGGGGAATCCTTCTCTGGTGGCCATCTTCATCATCCCGGTGCTCTCCATGACAAGGAGGGAGTAGTTCTCCCTCGGGGCTGAGGGTATGTACCAGTAGCTATGTGTTTGATCTCTCTCTCTCTCTCGTGTTCTTGATTTGGCACGATCTTGATGTATCGCGAGCTCTGCTATTATATTTGGATCCTATGATGTTTTCTCCCCCCTCTACTCTCTTGTAATGGATTGAGTTTCCCCTTTGAAGTTATCTTATCGGATTGAGTCTTTAAAGATTTGAGAACACTTGATGTATGTCTTGCCGTGCGTATCTATGGTGACAATGGGATATCACGTGATTCACTTGATGTATGTTTTGGTGATCAACTGCGGGTTCCGCCCATGAACCTATGCATAGGTGTTGGCACATGTTTTCGTCGTGATTCTCTGGTAGAAACTTTGGGGCACTCTTTGAGGTTCTATGTGTTGGTTGAATAGATGAATCTGAGATTGTGTGATGCATATCGTATAATCATACACACAGATACTTGAGATGACATTGGAGTATCTAGGTGACATTAGGGTTTTGGTTGATTTGTGTCTTAAGATGTTATTCTAGCACGAACTCTAGGGCTATTTGTGACACTTATAGGAATAGCCCAACGGATTAATTGGAAAGAATAACTTTGAGGTGGTTTCGTATCCTACCATAATCTCTTCGTTTGTTCTCCGCTATTAGTGACTTTGGAGTGACTCTTTGTTGCATGTTGAGGGATAGTTATGTGATCCAATTATGTTATTATTGTTGAGAGGGCTTGCACTAGTGAAAGTATGAATCCTAGGCCTTGTTTCCTAGCATTGCAATACCGTTTGTGTTCAATTTTATCATTAGTTACCTTGCTGTTTTTATATTTTCAGATTACAAAAACCTTTATCTACTATCCATATACCACTTGTATCACCATCTCTTCGCCGAATTAGTGCACCTATACAATTTACCATTGTATTGGGTGTGTTGGGGACATAAGAGACTCTTTGTTATTTAGTTGCAGGGTTGCTTGAGAGAGACCATCTTCATCTTACGCCTCCTACGGATTAATAAACCTTAGGTCATCCACTTGAGGAAAATTTCCTACTGTCCTACAAACCTCTGCACTTGGAGGCCCAACAACGTCTACAAAAAGAAGATTGTGTAGTAGACATCATGCAGCCATTTAAACTTGTAGTGGTAACTTGAAATCCACAAACAGTAGTGATCAACTAGCTTGCTACCTACAAGCAAAAATTATCAGGTAGCTAGCTACAAGCAAAAGTTTTCATCATCTCACGCAACTTGTACTATCCGCTAACTAGCTATGATGAAAAATGATCCTTATCTCATGCAACTTGTTTATGTTGCTCTGTCCCTCCTTTCTCAAATAGACTTTGTGGGTCTTCACTTCCTGTTTCGTCAAAAAGAAATGCATCGCTCCCATTTTAGGGAGAGTATTTCCTAATGCGTACAAGTAATAAAATTTGCGGGCGTGCCACTTGTTTTATGAAAAACAACAAATAAATAGACATATAAAATAGTGAATAAATATATATACGGAACACTGCACTTTATTGATCGTAGTATTGAATACAAATACATTGTACACGTTCAAGGAATTTATCCTTCTGCCTTCTGCGTCACACTTGAGGAGTATCCGAACAAAGAGATTGTGTTGTTCGCTGATTCCCAGTGCGTTTGCAAGCAACTGGTTAATTACATCCATGGGGTCGATCCCATGGAATACCTCCAATTAAGCTGCGCTGATGATCATCTTCATGTATCGGATAGCTCATCCATGTGTGTGATGTTCATGTGAATATTATATGGGTGGCTTTGTTTCGCCAAAACCCGGTCATGAGTACTATCGCCATGTTGGTGTGACCAACAGGATGTGTCGATGAAGGGGATGACTTTCACCTGGTCAATGCCCAGTCATGTGATGCCCTGACTTCATCGGACATGGACATGTGTATGTTGCTATCGCCTCGTCGGTGCCCAGCAACAGTGTGTCCAATCCGGTAGGTTTGTTACATGTCGGTAAAGAGGTGACCCAGCCTCGTCGGCACTTGGCCAGAATTTCGTCCGGCCACATCAGCACTAGACGTATGATGAAGACTAGTGGATGGGGCGCGCCCATGGCGCGCCGCCTGAGGCATCCAAGTGCGGTGCCAGGTAGGTACCGGTCCATTTCAATTGCTTGTATGCATTGCTAGTAGCCCAGGGACATGCAAGTGAGGAGGGCTTGGTTAACACTGAAATCACATTAAAGGAAATGCACAACGACATGATCAGGGTCAGCAGCATAGATATTAAAAGGCCACAAGAACATAGAGACACCCATATTCTCCCACATCAAGCATGCCATCATATCCTGTGAAGAGGCTTAATTTCCCTTATGGCCATGATATGCAAGAATTCCATGTGCTCTTTCCATAACTGACAGATATGATCCCAAGCAATCATGTAACTTGTGATGGTAATGGATATTTTTAGTAAACCTTGCAGTACAAATTCAATCCAATGGATTGGTCAGACATAAATGTGCATCACATGTAGATATAGAAGGAACACACTGGCACATTTTAAATCAGCTGGACTCTTAGCGAGGGCAGACTATGCATTTACATTTTACTACTTCACCACAGAATAAATAGCAAGCGAAACAGAAGTTCGAAGGTCCAAAGTTCCAAGGAGCAAAAATGATATATTGAAGATTACACTAACAGAAACTGAACCTTTCTCCTGCTAATGCAGTTAGAAACTTTCATACAGATAACAAGCATTGCCTCTTCAAGAAGTATTACACAGTCCACTTTGCATTGCAGAGATGCTTTTGACAGTTAGATGGACACAGATAACCAAACATTGCATATGTTTCTAGTAGGAAATTTCCTTCATAGCCATAGTTCACTGAAGCAGGATAGTTGGTACCTGCACTCTACACGATTTAAAAAGATAGTTATTTGCATATCAAGAGGCGTTTCTTTTGTAGCTATGAATTTTAGATAGCATTCAGTTGCACGCAAGTAATTTCATATTTAAAGGCAAAGGTACATTGTTCTCCTGTAATTTACATAGTATACAATTTGACAGCAGAAAGGTAAGTACATAGGCTTTTCCAAATATTTGAAGCATAGTAAGTCATTACCAAAAACCACCAGTAAAAGGAATTCGACTATATCATTTGTGCTACCTACCTAAAGAACATGCTCTGCTCAGTAAGAGATTCATTCATTAAAAAGGGAGGAGGAAGCAGAGTAAATCACGTAGGCTTACAGATATACATAGTAGGGAAATAGGCGAAGCTCACCTTGGTATGTTGGCATCAGATGTATCGCTTCACAGGCGGGGCGCTTCCTAAGTGTTGTTGGCCACGTCTCCAGCTGCTGCATCATGCATTGCACTCACCAGTGCCACACCAATAAAAGAGGGCTTTAACCACCTGCCTTGGGCATGCAAGCCTCCATTTCAAGCCACATACAGAGGGATGAATCACAGAAATTATGGAACGACCTTCTAAGAATGCCAAGGGCCTAGTGCATAGAGAAAAATTAAGGCAATTGGCAAATACAGAATGGTGCATTATAAAAAATGCTCTAAAGAAATGAACTTTCACTCAGTTGATGTTCTTTTGAACGTACTGATCGTCTGATCTAAAGGCTCAGAAGACATTCACTATTACCCTATATCAAGTATACTGTGAATTCATAACCATGGGCTCAATTGAATTTGAGGAGTCTAATAAAGCTTACTGCAGAAACAATCAAACAACCACCAAACTGAACGAGATTTGAACATATAGAATCATTCCCGAACAAATTATACACTATATGATTAAATTTAAATTCTGGTATGTCAGAACCTCTTCTATAGACAAAAAGGCCATTGATATATTTGGTAGTCGAATGATTCAGTACAATATAGTTCCATTTCTTAAGCATTAGAAGAACATGTACAACAATGGCAATCAAGTGAGCCCAACTTCCTGCAATGAGGTAGCACTGGAACAAACGCTGTTTATAGGAAATCCATACCATATCATATATTGAATAAAATCAATTAGTGTGGAAAAAGGAAAATTAGAAAACCTTTTGTGATAGGGAACCATCAACACATCTTTGGGTACAAACTCTGTTTATAGGAAATCCATACCATATGAAGGATTCTGCATAAGAAACCAAAGATAAGCAATGAAATTGAACTGCAATTATAAATGTGTGCATGGGGTAAGGAGGGGACATTCGGAGTACTATTATGTACCTTGTTCTCCTCTGCACCAAAGTTTGACAAGCACTTCTGTATGACTGTTAGAGTACGTAATGGGCCTAATGAGCCTGGGCTGGCGGTATAGCCCGTTAGTCTTAGAGTTAATTAGAGATAAGGGTCGCTTGCTTAGAGGTCAAGTAAAGCCTTGCTTGGGAGTCAAGTAAACCTCTCTATATAAAGAGAGGAGATGTATCAATCTAATCAAGCAAGAATTAAGAAGGAAATCACTTCCCTCTTGCCCGGCCATGGGCAAAAAGGCCCCCGGCCGGCCCTCTCCCGCCCTCCTTCTAGTAGCGCCATAACAATTTGGTATCAGCTAGCTTCGGTTCGATCATGTCTTCACCGCCGCCCAACCCGTCTCTCCCGCTGCCGGTCACCTCGTCGCCTCCGGCGACCACCACGATCGTCGTCCCGCTCCTGCCCGCGCTGGGCTCCTCCGTCGCGCCCGCCCCCGCCGTCCTCACCCCCAGAGGAGGTGTCCGGGGCGCTGCGGGACCTAACCCAGACGGTCCAGGAGATCCGCCTATTCTTGGCCGGGTCCTACGGGCCACACTCGGCTGCGCCGCCCTCGCCGTCACCGCTTCCGTCTTGGATCGCTACCCGCCACGTGTCGGCGGCGGTGAGGCTGCAGGCTGCTGCGCGCGGCCTCCTAGCGCGTCAGCATGTGCGGGAGATGCGTTGCAGCTAGCGCTCCTCCAAATTGCCCTTCGCTGCGCAAAGGACCTCGATCTCGTCCGCTGCGTCGGGGATCTTGGGCATGCGGTTTCCCCCACGGGCGGCGGGCATGCTGTTTTCCCCGCGGGCAGCGACCTCAAAGTCTGCGGCATCGGCAGTTGGGGGGGCGCACCCCTCCTCGTCATTCTCCATCGGAAGCCATCCACTCTTCCCTGTGCGGTGCAGACCAACAGACATACACATGCACTCCTTTTGTCCAGGTGGTGTCCATGGGATCCAGGTGGCTGTACACGTGCACGTTCGACGTGCGGATGGTGTCCACTTTTTGTTAAGGGGTCCAAAATAAAGCGTCCCAGTCCATTTCAGGTTGAGAGTAATAAAACAAGCCGAGATATAAAAGGCTTGTTTTTAGGTGTTAGGTTTGTGTTGCGTCGAGTCTTGGTTATAAGTTGGTTAGGCTACAGCTCGAGGACAAGCTGCATGTCCAGGTGGGGTGTAGTGTTAGAGTACGTAATGGGCCTAATGGGCCTGGGCTGGCGGTATAGCCCGTTAGTCTTAGGGTTAATTAGAGATAAGGGTTGCTTGCTTAGAGGTCAAGTAAAGCCTTGTTTGGGAGTCAAGTAAACCTCTATATAAAGAGAGGAGATGTATCAATCTAATCAAGCAAGAATTAAGAAGGAAATCGCTTCCCTCTTGCCCGGCCGTGGGCAAAAAGGCCCCCGACCGGCCCTCTCCCGCCCTCCTTCTAGCAGCGCCATAACAATGACATAATTACCATTAAGGTCATTGATAAGATGTATGAAGCCTGGTTGTAGGGCCGAAATAATGATCACTATCTACGTCATGACCTTAAGAGTCTCTCAATTTTTGAACTGCCCTTGTCCTGAAACATATCACAACCAAATCAGCACCAATCATTTGCACTTATCTGGAGAAGGACTGGCAATTACATCAAGGTGATACAAATACCACTAAACCTACACAAGATAATTCAGTAATCAGTCCTATCAATCCCGGAACTATACATGCCTGGGAAACAAATATGTGTTTAATTTCTATACACACTCCGGGATAGTACTGGGATCGTTGCCTGAGTGGAGGTACTCTTTGAAAGCTTGTGAAACAAAGAGGCAAACCAAGGAGTTATTTATGTAGTGAGATAACACCAAGGTCCAGCCACTGCATTTATAAATATTGATCCCAACAACCTGCTTCCTACCTGTAAGAACCGTAAACTTATTGTATATACTAAAATTAACAAGAAGTAACATAATTTGTCGCCTTGTACTAATTGATGAACTTGTTGATGTACCTGCACACAGACCACCCAATCGTTCAAAGCAGCAAAATAACACTATAGACGAATCAGACAAGACGGGATTGCGGTCTCGACGTGCTAGTTCATCAGCAGCGCTTTCTCGACCCTAACACGGAACAATGGTGTCCAACGAAGTATGGTCGTCGGCATAATCATCAGATTTTAGTACTGTCCAAACCAACACTTCGGAAATCAAAGCAGAAGTTACCCTGCCTGATCCCACCGGCCGAGTTTTTTTTTGACCGAAGTCAGCAGGAGCTCTGCTATTGCATTAAGGAGAGGGAAAACTGTACATCGGCTGTTGCTAGCTTACAGAGTAGCCAAGTGGCTAAATAAAAGCAGAAGAAAAAACCACAGGCTCATGAGAAGCCTTCTACTAAGACAAAGGGGACTACTCCCGCGCTTCCTGAAGGAGGCGGAGCTCAGCTTTCGCAAGATGGCAAACCTCTTGAGCAGAGAGGCTAGAGTTCTGAAACACCCTGCGGTTTCTCTCTTTCCATATGTGCCATCCCAAGTAGGAGGCAAGTGACAGGCACTGCATTCTTCGCCGCTTTGGAGAGATGGTATTGAGCTCATGCCACCAAGAGGACACCGAGGTAGAGGATGAACCAATGCGTGAGACTTCCGGGTCGGAAACAGCAAGATCAGCCTAGATTTGCCTAGCGAATGGGCAGACTAGCAAAAGGTGCACCGCTGACTCAGATTGCATATCACAGAGTTTGCATCGTGGGTTATGTGGCCATCCCCTTCTCAACAACCTGTCCGCAGTCCAGTTCTTGTTTTGGAGCAGGAGCCAGAAGTAGAAACGCACTTTCCTTTCAGTTTTCATCTTCCACACTTTGTTCAGAGCTGGCTCCAGAACTTGCCGAGTACTCGCCGTTAGCAGTCAAGCGCCAGGAGATGGAATCCGCCGTAGAAGAAAGTTGCACATTTTGAACGACCTCCCATAGAGAGAGGAACTGCTGTAGTTCTTCTTCAGAATTCAGTCTAGACAGGCCCCTCATCCATCTTCCTTCTTGGAACCCCTCCTTGATGGAAATTGATTTGCATCTTGACCTTTTAAAGATGGTTGGAGCCATCTTGGCCGGTGCCGATCCATTTAACCAGTTATCTTTCCAGAACAAAGTTTTTGCACCATCGCCAACAGAGATTTTGGTGCAGGCATCAAACAGAGCAAAGTCTGAACCTGCACAAGGTGTTGCATACCCCTTCCAAGGCATGTCATTATCATCCCATTTGAACCAGAGCCACTGTAGGCGTAGAGCCCGACCAAAGCATTCCAGATTTTTTATGCCGAGCCCCCCAAACTCTTTTGGTGAGCAAATCCGTCTCCAGTTAACCATGCATTTGCCTCCACTAGCTTCTTCTTCTGCAGTCCAGAAAAAATCCCTTCTGATCTTATCAATTTTCTTAATTGCCCAGGAGCTTAGTGTCAAGCTGGTGAGGAAGTATGTCACAATGGCCATCAGGACCGAGTTTGTGAGAACTAATCTTGCTATCTTTGTCATTTGCTTTCCTTTCCAGGGCGACAGCTTGCTTGCGATGCGATCAATCAGCACCTGCTCATCCACCCTCTTCGGCTTACTAAAACTCAGAGGTAATCCCAGGTATTTGCACGACAAGGTGCCCGTCGAGCCTCCAAAAGGCAATAGAATTTGTGATAAGTCTAGCAACTCGCAACGGATCGGGTACACAACACATTTCTGAAGGTTTGCACACAGTCCAGAGATCTCACCAAACCTTTCTAGAATGGCCTGGACTGCGACCATTTCATCACAATCAGGGTTGAGGAAAAGAGCCGCGTCGTCCGCATAAAAACTAGCTCTCATCCTGGCAGCACTGTTTGAAAGGGGGGAAAGAATGCCCAGATCAGTCGCCCTTTGAAAAATCCTCTGCAAGGGGTCAAGGGCCAGGATAAAAAGCATTGGGGCTAGCGGATCCCCTTGTCTGAGTCCTTTCAAATGCATGAATGGTCTCCCAGGCAAACCGTTGAGAAGGAATTGAGACGAAGACGAAGCCAAGATCAAAGAGATGAGGTCCCTCCATTTCTGACCAAAGCCAAAGGCTCTGAGTACCTCAATCAGATAATCCCATCGCACCGAGTCAAAAGCTTTTGCGATATCTAGCTTGAGGAATAGCAGAGGAGATTTACTTGAGTGTGCATCCTTAACCACATTCCGAACAAATAAGAAATTGTCATGGATACATCTTTTTCTTATAAAAGCACTCTGGCACGGGGAAATGATATTATTGAGCTCAAGAGCCAGCCTAGTTGCTAAAAGCTTGCAAACAATCTTTGCAAAACTATGTATCAAGCTGATCGGCCTATAGTCCCTTGCATCAGAAACTGCCTCTTTCTTTGGGATTAAAACCAAGTATGCAGTGTTCAGCAGGTGGCCTGGGGACCCCTTCAGATCAAAAAATTGTCGTACAGCAGAGAATAATTCCAACTTGATACAATCCCAACAGTGCTTGAAGAAGTTGCCAATGAACCCGTCAGGTCCCGGGGCCTTTTCCCCGTGCATGGACCAGATAACATCTTTTAATTCCTCCATGGTGACTGGCGCCTCTAGATGAGTCAGCTCAAAGGAAGGCATGTCTAAGAAGTCCAGGTTGAGTCTCCATTGCCTATCTCCTCGTTGCCCCAACAGACCTCTGAAGTGATTTAGCAAAATTTCCTCCTTATCAGCATGCTCAGTTTTTAGCTCCGTTCCCTGTCGGAGCGCTGGGATGTGATTTTTCCGGAGCCTGCGATTTGCTCTTAGGTGAAAAAGTCTAGTGTTTTCATCTCCTGCCTTAATCCAGGTTAGTCGCGACCTTTGTCTCCATTTACAACGCTGGATTACTGCAAGTCCAAGTAATCGAGCTTTTAAATGGTTTCTCAAGGCTCTCTCTTCCTCGGACAGAATTCTATCCTCTTGTGCCAGATCCAGTTGAAAGATGACCTCGTTTGCAATATCCTCCTTGAGCCTCCTGTGCTTTCTAGCAGCTGTGTTCCATCGTTTTAGAGCAGCAGCTGTTCTAGATAATTTAGTGTGCAGAACTCTTAAAGCATCGGCCGATCTGACCTCTTTCTCCCAGGCCTTTTGGACTACCTCATGAAACCCCTCCATCTTTAACCAGTAGGATTCAAACCGGAACCCCTTGAAGCATTGGACTCCCATCTTGCGCAGCATTAGAGGGCAGTGGTCCGAGACACAAGAAGATCTCGGGGAGAGCTGGTACTGAGGGTAAAGCAGCTCCCAATCTTCAGTCATAAGAAAACGATCGATCCTGGTGTGAGTGGCCCTCTCCTTCTCGTTGCACCAGGTATATCTTCGTCCCAGGAGCGGGAGGCCCTAAGCTCCAGATCAGTGATAAAAGCCCTGAATCTGCCCATCATTCTGATATTTATATTACCATTACTTTTATCCTCAGACCGAGCAATAAGGTTGAAATCACCAAGGATTAGCCAGGCTGGGTCAGGAAGGTCTTTGATTTCTCTCAATTCATCAAGGAATTGTCTCTTTTCATCATCTCTCTGCGGCCCATAGACAGCTGTGATCGTCCACCCTTTGCCAGTAGTTCTGTCCGTGATCGTGGCCGACAAAGAGAACTCATTGGGGGCAGTCTGAAGCTGAAGAACAGAAAAATCTACTGAACAAGCAATAAGGATGCCCCCTCGGGTACCATCAGCAGGTTTAAAGATGAAGTTGTCGCCGAATCTCACTCCCAAGGTTTCCACAACCAAATGCCTCGAGATTACAGCTAATTTGGTCTCTTGCAAGCAAATAATGTTGAATCCCTTGTCAGCCACAAAACTTGCCACAGCCACTCTCTTTGCTGGATTGTTAAGACCCCTCACGTTCCAATCAAGGATGGCTAACTCCATAAGGAAACTAGATCAGACACTTGGTGCCAGCACCACAACAAACTAAACTCCCCTTGCAAAGAAACCAACAGTCCAGTCCCCCAGACCAGAGGCAACCAGCAAACCCACACATGTACAGACTCCAACAAGCACAACACTCTCCACCACACAATCCAATTATAGACTAACATGGAAACAAGAAAGATACATATCGGACCAGGGGCCAGGCATCAAGCCACGGTGGCAGCCGTCGCAACCTCCATCTCCTTGACCTTTCTTGGGCTGGCCGCATCCACCAACGCAGTGACCGCCTGGATGAAGAACTCCGGAAGCTTCTTTTTGTACAGATCACGGTACCGCTGGAAATCGTTGGGGGTTGGCTTGCCATAAATTGGGATGAAACCCCCTTTCTTCATCAGGACAAACTACGCCTTCTCTATCGGATTCATCTTGCTTGTGGGCTTGGCCGCATGCCGACCACTGGAGCGGATCGTGGCGGTCTCCGCCGCCTCCTTGCCCCTCTTCTCTCTAGCAGCAGGCGCCGCCACCAGGGGGTCGGCAGGATTGGAGCTGGGGCAGGGGAGGCGAAGCAGCAGAGGAAATCTTGCAGCACCGCTGTGGAATCTTGGGGTCTATCCACAGGGGCAGAAGCAGGACAGGCCAAGAGAAGGCCGTTCGCAGCCACATCCATGCTTGGGGCCTCAGTGTTCGGCTGCCTATCCAGGGCTTCCTCCAGCGAAAGCCTGCATAGGGGAAGGCCCATGGAAGCCTGCAGCTCCTGGGCTAGGCCGGCTAGGCCCAAATCCTCCCCATCTCTAATCCGATTTTCACCTCTGTCCTCCGAAGGAGAGAAGCAAATGAGATCTTGGCACTCCACCTCAGCCACTGCTGGCCCTACCATCAGCTGGCCCATCGGCCGAGTCACAATACCATCAACCCAACAATTAGTGCTATACAGTGGTTAGAAATGCACACATATTAGTGCCTATGAATTTTAGTTAACTTAGCACCACCCTGATGATACACGCCTCCCTGGTGTAATACCGAAGTATAGTGAATTAAGCTCCAACAATTTTGTGTGAAATTCCTCTCACAAGTATCTTCAAATTCAACTTGGAAGTTGGAACAGCAACATCCATATGTAAAAATCATTGTCGCGTACTCGCATTGCATTAGTTGAGGAGCACATCTCCAGCTAGTCTAATAGCAACAGCGGTGCCTCACGTCTCGATAATACAATTATTCCCAAGAACCATAGTCCCTAGCTTATAAGTAGCATGCATATGATCTGAGTGAAGTCAGTGGTGAATACATACCTCAGTGTTGTCCCACCTGATGACCAAGGAGCTCACTAGGATGTGTGTCCTGGTCTGCAAATCCAACCAAAAAAGAAAACATAGCAAGCAAAACAACTTGGTTCAGCAGCAATAAGAACAGAGAGAGAGAGACTATGGGAAACACCGGGCACCTCGGAGAAGCTCCAGAGAATGCCCCAGATGATGAAGAGGCGCGACCCGATCTTCGGCAGCGTGGCCGGCAGCCGCGACCTCGCCAGCCCGATGAGCCCGTGGAGGATCTGGCAGGAGAGTAAAGAAACAACTCAGTATGGAACAAATCGAGAGAGAGCAACAACCAAGATCTGGCGGGCGGGGTAAATGTTCTGCGCCGCCGCCGCCATAGCGAATCATACCTCCAACCCCACGCCCCTCGTCCCCACCCCAGTGCTCCGCCGTCGCCTCCTTTCTCCATGTAATCCACCACACCCTCATCCTCCCCATCCACGGCCGTGAAGTGAACGAAGAGAGAGCATGGTCTCTCTGCCCTCTCCTGCAACGACCGCCACCGTGGGGGCATTAGAACGGGCGGGCAGCGACGAGGCACACCGGCGACGACGAGGATCGACCAGGAGGAGGTGGGAGCCGTCGCGTGGGGCATAGCAGCAACCGATCTGGTCCGCCGCCGTCGGTTGCTGCTTCTCCTTCCGGTCGCTGCTGAGCCCGTCGATCACTGCTGCTCCTCCGGCGGCCGCATCCAGCCGCTGCTGCTCTCCTCGAGCGGCTGTCTGTGTGTGCAGTAGATGAGGGAAAGGGGGAGGAATCGGGGGATGGGATCTGGGGGCTGGGCCGCTCGCCAATCCTTTTCTCGGGGAGCACCGGGACAACCATGACGATGAAGCGGGCGCATGACGGCGACCAGCCCTGCTTGCAGGGAGAGGGGAGGACCACGAGGCTTGGGAAGAGAGGGAGCGACGGCGAGGAGTCTGTGAGGGAAGGGGAGAGGAGGCGTGGGTGCATTAGCAGGGAAGGAAAGGAATCGATCTCCAACAGGTTTTACATATAGTCAAGATTGGGTGACGTGGACACAGCGGGCGTTCGTCCTTGATGCACAGCTGAATGTGTTTAATGATGGTTTGTGTAGCCTTTTGTCTCATCGACACTCGGCCAAGATGTCGATGTAGAATATATCACCGACGCATTGGATGATGCTTGCCAATAGAACATATATTGATCACGCTTCCTTGCAGGAACAAAATCAATGTGTGATTGTATGGACGTCGCCTCCTCGTGAGGGGCGAAATCAGAGTAATATTTTGTTAATCTCGTCTTCTTGTGAGAGACAAAATCAATGTACAGTTTGTAGCCTCGCCTCCTCATAAGGGGCGGAATCGAGATAATATTTTATTGAAGTTGCCTCCTTTCGAGGGGCAAAAATCAATGTAGTAGCTTTGACTCCTTCATATTTGGCCTTCGCCACGTACGCTCGTCATGGTTTGCATGAAGCAACGGTCGACTATCCTTGTAGGAGTAGTCATTCCGCTTTTTAGGTATTTTGTAACTAGTTCCATCACAATGGGAAGCCATGGTATTAGGCTCACTTCAATGGAGGATTTCATGATGATGCAGTTTCAGGCACTATTGTGTTTGCCATAGAATACTTTAGCGAAATCAAGAAGATGAGATCTGGAGAGGTTGTTCAGATCAAGCGGACAAGGTTTGCTGGAATAGCTTACCAACTAAGGATGAGCGTCATGTGTTTCACCATGTTGGACATGAAGCATCGCTGCCCTTCTCTTGGTTTATTGGATGATCTCACTTGCGGCGTCGCCTTTTGTCTAGGCTTTCACCCTGCAAGTACTCAAAGCAGAGGAGTTTATATATGCGTTGACTAAGACGTCGCTTACCATTGTGTACAATTAATTCAGATCGTGTTTCGTAACTATAACCAAGTAATTGGATGATATTTGGATGGTTAAGTGGGATGGAGGCGCTGGCGACTGGCGACTGCTCGGGCGGCGCCCCTGGCGACGCGGGCGATGCGGCTGCCCCGCTGCCGCCCCGCCCCCCGTCCCCTCCCTCGAGCTCCGCCCCCTCGCCGGTGTCCGCCGCCCCTGTCCCTCCACCGACCCCCCCCCCCTCTGGCTCTCCGCGGGTTGTGTGGGCTGACGTCGCCGAGGCCGACGACGTCGCCGCTAGCCGCCATCGTGTGTCGGGACCGTGTCCCTCCCAAGGCACCGCCGCGGCTGCTGCCCGACCATGCCGGTGGCCCTACTCCCAAGGGTGGGAGTTCGGCCGCCCGTGGGTCGGGCCGGCACCGGCATCTCCCTCCTGCCGCCTCTCCGGCGCGGGGGATGCAAGGTCTGGCCTTGGGTTCCGGGATGCCCTCCCGACGGCGCCGCGCTGGCAGCTAGGGTGTTGCCGGCCGCGCGGATCGCGGCCCTGCTCGCACCTCCTGGAAACCCTTGACTCCGGCCATGCCCTCCTCTGCTCCGGCCTGTTCGGCTCCGGCGATCCCGCCCGAGCTCGCCCCGGTCCTCTTCCGACGTGCTCCCTTCCGGCCCTTCTTCCCATCGTGCGGTTCCTCCGGGCCCCTCCCTCCGGGTCGCATCCCCGCCCCGCCTTCCCCTCGCCGTCCCCGTACGCCCCCGCCGGCGGCCACCGTGGCGGCGCTCGGGGAAACCCTAGCTCCCTGCTTGGCCACTCCGGGGCGCTCATACCGGGCTGCGGTGCTCTTGGGCCGGCCTATGGGCTTGGCTGCTGCCCCCCTCCCCATGGTGGTGGACACGGCTACGGCCCAAGGGATGCGGGCCTCTGCGGCTGGGGTGGGCCGGCTAGACGGGCCGGTTCCGCCCCGCATGGCCCAGGTTCGCCCTCTGGTGGCCTCGGGCCCAAGCAGGCGGTCGATATGGCCCCCAGTAGGGTTCCCTCCTCCCCCGCTTCCCCCCACCCGCGCCGCCAGTTCCAGCCGCCCCGCCCCGATCCCTGCTCGCCGGCGCCGCCATCCTCCCTACGCCCCCCTCTCTCCCCACACCGTCCATGACTCGGGAATGGGGGGACGACGCGGGGCGCCCCAAGCGTCGGGCCGACGAGCGTCGTGATCCGCCCCGCCCCTCCCCCGATGGCCACCGGCGTGAGGCCGACCTGTGGCAGCAGCTCTCCTCCCGGCCGGCTCGACACTCCCCGACGCGCGACTCCCGCCGCTCCCCCCCCCCCCCGCCCCTCGCGCCGCTCGCCGGCCCGCGACGACCGCAGCTCGCGCTCCCCGACACGTCGCTCCTCTCCTCGGGCGGCGCCACGGGACCGTGGTAGGTCGCCGGCCGGTAAGTCAAGGACGTCCTCGTGGCGGCGGTCCCCCTCGCCTGCCCGTCGCCGGGACCGGTCCCCCTCCCCGCCCCGCCCGCTGCCCGTCGCCAACCCCAACAGCGCCGCGGCCACCCGTCGCTACCAGCCTCCCCACTCCCAGGTTGTGTTCCCGCCGTCTAACGGTGGTAATGGCAATCGGGGCGCCATGTGTCGTGGTTCTAAGTCTGACAGTAGTGTAAGGGGGTAAGAATGGAGAGGCAAGTTCTTAGCTATGGAGAAGTTGTAAGCACGCAGGGTTTACGAGTTCAGGCCCTTCTCGGAGGAAGTAATAGCCCTACGTCTCGGAGCCCGGAGGCGGTCGACTGGATTATGTGAGTATGAATTAGAAAGGTGTGAATCCTTGTCTCGGAGGAGGGGGTGGCTTATATAGAGTGCGTCAGGACCCCGGTCAGCCCACGTTACTGGTAACGCTAGTAATAAAGTTCTATGATGACCATAAAAGCTACTTAATGTCCGGTCGTTAGCGCGCGGAGTGACTTTAGGTCTCCTGGCCGTCGAGTGGTTGGATCTTGGTCGAGTGATTGCTTCTTAGTCGAGTGTCTTCGAGTCTGTCGAGTGGAACACCTCCAAGTCGATTGAAAGGTGATTTCTTCTAGAGATGTCCTTGGGTAGGGCAGTTAGGACAGGTCCATGACCCTACCCTAGGTACATAGCTTCATCATTAGCCCCCGAATGGATCGAGGTTTGAGTGGGAAGGAGTTGCGAACTTCTCCGACTCGTTTTTCATGCAGTGAGCATATCTTGTTTCGGATCAACAGACCTGAGTGATGACAGCAACTTCCTTTTCAGTCGCCTTGATCCATTCTTAATTCTTCGTCGAGTGAGTTTCTTACTTGTAAGGCTCCGAGTGACGGTGCGGAGGAGATCTTTGGTCTGACAAGTTGTTTGCTGCCCGCAGATTTCATGGGATCCGAATTTTGGGAAGCGCGTGGGACAGGGGAGGCCGCAGTAATCGGATGGGATAGAGCAGAGCCGCCTCGATTCTCGCGCCGCCTTTTTCGCCACGTATCGCGCGCGCGATCGTTACAGGATTTGACAGAGCTATCTGGGCCTACCCGTCAGCCACTCGGAGGTGGCCTCATATAAGGCGTTGGACCGGAGTCTCCCGAACAGTGCGTTCCCATTTCCTCTTCTCCTCTTCTCGCTCCCCCGCTGCGCTCGTTCTCGACCCGGCATCACTGCTCCGTACGCGTCCAGCTGGCGACAATGGGGAAGGAGAAGACGGCGGCTCTGGAGCGGGCAAAGAAGGCGACGGCGAGGTCGAAGGGGAAGGCGACCAGCCGGGGTGGATCTTCCTCGCGGACCGGCCTGCCGAAGGGCTGGATCCAGGCAACTGGATCCACTTGAGGATCACCCAAGAAGACCTCGACGACCTGGCCGAAGGGGGGCTGATCCCCTATGACTCAGCGCGGCTTCCAGGGAAGGAATCTGAGCCGCAACCTCGGGAGGGTGAGCGTGTTCTTCTTGCCACCCATGTCGACTGTGGATTTTCCTTGCCTCCTCACCCTTTTTTCGAGGGTTTCTGAACTTCTTTGGGGCACAACTCCACCATTTTACCCCCAACTCAATCGTTTATCCCGCCGCTTTCATTTCTTTGTGTGAGAATTTCCTGGGTTGCCGGCCTCACTGGGGTCTTTTCAAGCATATTTTCACTTGTCGCTCCCAGACAGTGAAAAAGGCTAATCCGAGTGACGAGAGGACCCAAGTGATCCAGATGTGTGGGGGTCTTGGCATCCAGACGAGAGGGAAAAGCTCCTTTCCAGCCATGATTCTTCCTGACTCAGTTCGCGGATGGCAGTTGACCTGGTTTTACTGTAAAGACCAGTCGACGCCAGGGCAATCGACTGGCCTCCCTCCCTTTACCATGGACCGAGTGGAGAAACCCTCCCCTTTGAAGGTGCTCCCGGAGGAGAAGGCGCACGTGAAGGTGTTGGTCGATCGGGTGGTCCAGCTTATTCATGACGGGGTCACTGGTATGGATCTCTTGGAGGTCTTCCTTCAGTGACGCATCCAGCCTCTTCAAGCTCGAGACCATCCGATGTGGATGTATTCGGGTCTTGAAGACTCCACTCGGATCCACCCGGAGGAGGTCGACGACGACACGCTGGAGAAGTGGCTGTCGGGCATTACCGGGAACAAGGACAATCCCAGGGGAGCCACGAGAGTTCCCCCATTCGACCAGTCTCATGCACCAGAGCAAGTATGATTCTGAGTTTTGCTTGTAATCTGAATTCACTCGCGCAGCTGCCTATATCGTGTCGACTGACTTTGTTCCCCCTGCTTTCTTTCAGGCCATTATTGAAATGTATTCAATGCCCAACGGGGAGCAAGAGCAAGTTTTGGAAGGCGAGGCGAGTGGCGGCGACAGTGGCGAGTGGACTTCCGATGGTGAAGGGGATGGAGGAAGCGACGACTCAAGCGATGGAGAAGAAGTCGAGTCGCCCCCTCGCAGGGAGAGGTGATCCAAGCTTGACCAAGAACGGCCGAGTGCCCGCGACAAGGCAACTACTCAGGCTAGTCAGTCTTTGAAGCGTCCTCGGGTCTCTTCACCAACCCAGACTGAGAAGGCGCCAAAGCACCCCAAAGTTTCAGAGCCGAGGACTCGGAAGGCGTTTCCGAAGATCAAGATTGATATCCCCGTCGCCTCCGCATGAGTGTCTCTCTTTGTATTCACTCGATGCTCTGCGCTGTTTGTTTTTCTTGTTTTAACTGGACGAACTTTGGAATTGTCAGCACTGACACTTCCGGGACCTCAGCTTACAGGGATGATGCTGAGGTGATGGAGGATGCTGTCACTTCTAATCCAGGTATGATTTCTGCCGTACTATCTTTATTCGGTCGATTCAACTGCAATGTGCATCATTGGGTGACGTGATTTTGGCAATTGAACTTTGCACAGCTCCCAACATTATTGACCTCCCTGATGATGATGAAGAGTCCGAGAGGCCTTTGACGAGGAAGAATAGGCGAGCTCCTGTAAGTGAGGCGCTACAGTCGACGCCGAGGGCGGAACCAGTCGTTCAGGACACTGGCGACGTCAATCGGGGTTCTGTTACCTTTGCCGAGCCACTGTTGAGTGCCTTGCCTTCTTCGTTGACTGCTCGGGCCCCTGTCGACCCGCCTTCACTTTTTGCGACCCATCATGTCCCAGAGGACGAGGTGAATGCTGCTAGGGAAGCCATACGCTAGGCGGGCATTATGATGGAGAAGATGAAGATGGTGCGGGACGCCAGCCAAGCCGCCTATGATGCCAGCTCGGCTCTCCAGAGCAACGTTCAGGTTAGTTGGTCGCCGCTTGTTCTGTTAGGATATGCTATCTGAAGACTCTTTCCGAAAATCTTTTCATCTGTACACCCACTGGGTGTGTCAATTGAATTTTTTGGACTAGTGGGGGCACGCTGAGTGCACCCACTGGGTGTAGTCCCCGAGACTACGGTGGACTGCTGGCAGTCGACTGTAGTCTTTGTATTTTGTCAAATGTATAAATAGTTTGACTCTTCCACTTGGTCTGGTTGAGTGGGATCAGAACCGGTGGGGGCACGCAAAGTGCACCCACTGGGTGTAGTCCCTGAGACTACGGCGGACTGCTGGCAGTCAACTGTAGTCTGAGTTCTACTTTCTCTCTTTCTGCCCCTTTTTTTGGACTCGACTTCGGCGGGCCGGTCGAGTGGGATCAGAACCGATGGGGGCACGCAAAGTGCACCCACTGGGTGTAGTCCCCGAGACTATGGTGGACTACGGGTAGTCGACCGTAGTCTTAGTATTTATTGCCTTTCTTGTTTTTCGCTGTAAAATAACTTCTCCCCTTTGATTTCAGAAATCTTGTGATCTTGGAGCTCGCTTTGCTGACTTGGAGAAGCAGCAGATTCAACTGAACCTTGACTTGGAGTTGGCCAGGACAGAGCTACAAAAGGTCAGAGACGGCGCCGCTGGTAAGATGAGTTTGTCGACTGGTCTGTTTTAGGCTCGAGTACCCTTCTGCTATTTCTGAATCAATCATCATTTCTTTGCAGAAAAACTGAGAGAAGCTCTGGCGAAGAAGGATCAGGATTTGGCTGCTGCTCGTAAGGAGGCTGACGACAGGACCGCTCTGGCCAACCAGAAGCTGGCTTCGGTCGGCCAGTTGGAAGAAGAGAATACCAGGCTGAAGACCGCTCTGAATGACTCCAACAAGGAGTGCTCGCGCTGGAAGAAGGCGAATCTCGTCCAGGGCGAGAAAATGGATGGCATTGCTCGCAGGAGGGATGATCTGGAGAGCTATCTGAGAAGTCTTGCCAAGAAGTTGTTCATCAAGCTTGAAGGTGCACATTCTGTTCCGACTGATTTTTTTGTCAATTCGGTGTACGAAAATTGACTTATCCTTGGATCGTGAATGCAGAGTTTTGCCAGAACTTTGAAGAGGAGACTGGGCGGATCGAACCAGGTTTGGATCCAATCAACTCTCCCATGAAAGATGAAACTGCCATGAATCTGCTCCATCTGGAATCTCGCATCGACAGTGTCGTGGACTACATGGCTCGACTGAAGGTCGCCATGTCACCGATTGACCCGGCACTTTGGCCAGAGGCTGTGCTCAAAAATGATCTTGAGTCCCTGATGAATCGACTAAATGAAATCCCGGACCGAGTGCAGGAGTGGAAGAAGTCTGCTGCTCGGTGTGGCACTGACGTGGCTCTGTCTTTGCTTCGTGTCCACTGCAAGAAGGTGCGACAAGACAAACTGGCAGTAATCAAGGTCGCCAACACCCAGAAACATGACTTCCGAACCTTTATGGAGACTTTCATCGCTGCAGCCACTCGGATAGCCGACGGCGTCGACCTGGATGAGTTCGTTGAGCCTGCTAGCCCTCCTCCCGCAGAGTGAACAAACTCTTATGTCCCACCTTAAATTTGCCTCGGAATGCCCAGTGGTTTTTGTAACCGTTTAAACTTTTTCGGGTTGCATGCCCGAGTACTTCGATCTGTGATCCGGGACCTTTAGAATTTATCTGAACTTGGTTTACCATTGAATATCTTTATGAATCTCCTGCTGAGTGAACCCATTCTCCATTCGAGACAACTTTTGTATTCGCAGCGCAGCTTCGAAGGAGACGGAGGCAGTCGACCCATGTCTTGTCGCCCTTGCGGGTCGGCGATGGAGTGCGCATCGTATTTGTGCCGAAGCTCTCCAGGGGAAGGCGGCGGTCGACCCACACCTTGTTATTGCAGAGCGGGTTGGAGCGCACGTTGTATTTATGGCGAAGCTCTCCAGGAGAAGGTGGCAGTCGACCCGCACTTCGTTGCTGTAGAGCGGGATGAATCGCGCATTGTATTTGTGGCGAAGCTCCCTAGGAGAAGGTGGCAGTCGACCTGCCCCTCGTCGTTCTTGGGGATTGAGATGTGTTTCGTACTTAGGCGAGTTCTGGACTACAGCTAAGCCCCCGAGTGGGAGGATTGCTCTCCACTCGGTAGGATTTTTTCAAGCTTAGGCGAGTGCCGGACTGTAGCTAAGTCTCTAAGTGAGAGAACTTAGGCGAGTACTGCACTGCAGCTAATCCCCCCCGAGTGGGAGGATTGCTCTCCACTCGGTAGGATTTTTTTTAAACTTAGGCGAGTGCCGGACTGCAACTAAGTCTCCAAGTGAGAGAACTTAGGCGAGTACTGGACTGCAGCTAAGCCCCCGAGTGGGAGGATTGCTCTCCACTCGGTAGGATTTTTTTAAACTTAGGCGAGTGCCGGACTGCAGCTAAGTCTCCAAGTGAGAGAACTTAGGCGAGTACTGGACTGCAGCTAAGCCTTCGAGTGGGAGGATTGCTCTCCACTCGGTAGGATTTTTTCAAACTTAGGCGAGTGCCAGACTGCAGCTAAGTCTCCAAGTGAGAAAACTTAGGTGAGTACTGGACTGCAGCTAAGCCCCCGAGTGGGAGGATTGCTCTCCACTCGGTAGGATTTTTTCAAACTTAGGCGAGTGCCGGACTGCAGCTAAGTCTCCAAGTGAGAAAACTTAGGCAAGTACTGGACTGCAGCTAAGCCCCCGAGTGGGAGGATTGCTCTCCACTCGGTAGGATTTTTCCAAACTTAGGCGAGTGTCGGACTGCAGCTAAGTCTCCGAGTGAGAGAACTTAGGCGAGTACTGGACTGTAGCTAAGCCCCCGAGTGGGAGGATTGCTCTCCACTCGGTAGGATTTTTTCAAACTTAGGAGAAACGGATTCGCAGCTGAGCCCCCGAGTGGGAGGCTGGCTCACCACTCGGTAGGAAACAGTTTTTACGAACTTAGGCGAAGCGGATTCGTAGCTAAGCCACACCCACTAGGGGATTTCTTACACAAACAAAAACAATAATGATCACTAGGAAAATTATAACGCTCTTGTCTTTGATAAATAAACTACAGGAGTTTTTCTTATTACATCTCATCCGAGTGAGAATTCAAGTATAAAAGGGGCGGAGTAGCTCCGCATTCCAGGCTCGTGGCTCATCAATCTGGCGATCGACATTGTAGAGGTGGTATGCTCCATTGTGGAGGACTCTGGTGACTATGAAGGGGCCTTCCCAAGTAGGAGTGAGCTTGTGTGGTTTCTGCTGATCCACTCGGAGGACTAAGTCTCCTTCTTGGAAGGCTCGGCTCTTCACGTTTCTGGCATGGAATCGACGCAAGTCTTGCTGATAGATGGTCGATCGAATCAAGGCCATTTCTCTTTCTTCTTCTAGGAGGTCGACTGTGTCCTGCCGGGCTTGTTCTGCTTCATCTTCAGAGTAGAGCTCGACTCGGGGAGCGTTGTGAAGCAGGTCACTCGGTAAGACTGCCTCGGCTCCGTAGACCAGAAAGAATGGGGTTCTTCTGGTCGATCGATTCGGGGTTGTTCTTAATCCCCAAAGGACTGATGGAAGCTCGTCGACCCATGCACCTGCTGCATTCCTAAGATCGCGCATCAATCAGGGTTTCAGTCCTTTGAGAATCAGGCCGTTTGCCCTTTCTGCTTGTCCATTCGACTGGGGGTGAGCGACCGAAGCATAGTCGACTCGAGTGCCCTGAGAGGCGCAAAAGGCCCTGAATTTGTCGGAATCAAAGTTTGACCCGTTGTCGGTGATGATGCTGTGTGGAACTCCATATCTGAATATCAACTCTATGATGAAACTGATAGCGGTGCAAGCATCAAGATTCTTGATAGGCTTGGCTTCAATCCATTTGGTGAACTTGTCGACTGCTACCAGCACATGAGTGAAGCCGCTCCTGCCTGTTCTCAGTGGTCCAACCATGTCCAGCCCCCAAACAGCGAAGGGCCAGACGAGTGGAATGGTTTTCAGGGCTGACGCGGGCTTGTGCGGCATATTGGAGTAATACTGACATTCTTCACATTTGTCGACTATCTCTTTTGCCATCTCATTGGCTCTTGGCCAGTAGAACCCCTCTCGGTATGCTTTAGCCACAATGGTCCGAGAGGACGCATGATGACCACAGGTCCTCGAGTGGATATCGTTAAGGATCATCTGACGTTCTTCTGGTGTAATACACTTCTGGCCGACCCCAGTCGCGCTTTCTCTATATAACTGTCCCTTTATGACTGTAAAGGCCTTGGATCGACGGACGATCTGTCGAGCCTCTTCTTCGTCTTCTGGGAGTTCTTTCCTTAGGATGTACGCGATGTACGGTTCTGTCCAGACGGGAGTGATAACCAAGACTTCCATGATCAGGTCGACCACAGCTGGAACTTCAACTTCAGTCGGATCCGTGGCGCTTTTTGGCTGCGAGGCCTCTTCAGTGAAGGGATCCTCCTAGACTGATGGTGTGTGGATGTGTTCCAAAAACACATTGCTGGGAATGGCTTCTCTTTTGGAATCTATTTTTGCCAGATCATCAGCTGCTTGATTTTTTAGTCGGGGTATGTGATGAAGCTCTAACCCCTCGAATTTCTTCTCCAGCTTTCTCATTGCATTGCAATAACCAGTCATGGCTGGACTTCTGACGTCCCATTCCTTCATCACTTGATTAACCACCAAATCTGAGTCGCCATAGACCATGAGGCGATGGACGCCGAGTGAAATGGCCATGAGCAACCCATATAAAAGTGCTTCGTATTCTGCCTCGTTGTTAGAGGAATCAATGTGGATTTGAAGAACATATCTGAGTTTATCTCCTCTCGGGGAGACCAACACTACTCCGGCGCCGGAACCATTTAGCATCTTGGAACCGTCGAAGAACATGGTCCAATGCTCCGAGTGAACCTGAGTCGACAGTTGCTGTTCAATCCACTCGGCGACAAAATCCGTAATTGCCTGGGACTTGATAGCTTTCTTTGCCTCAAACTTGATATCTAGAGGAAGGAGTTCAGTCGCCCATTTTGGCACTCGACCAGTTGCATCCCTGTTATGCAAGATCTCTAACAACGGAGCATCGCTGACGACTGTAATGGAATGATCAGAGAAGTAGTGGGCAACTTTCTTTCTGGTCATATAAATCCCATATACGATCTTCTAATAATGAGGATATCTTTGCTTCGATGGGGTCAAGACTTCAGAAATATAATACACTGGGCGCTGAACTTTGAAGGTTTTCCCTTCTTCTTCCCGCTCGACCGTAAGTACCGTACTGACGACTTGTCCTGTGGCTGCAATGTAAAGCAGCAAAGGCTCCTTGCTGATTGGGGCAGCAAGCACCGGCTGGGTGGAGAGCAGAGCTTTGAGCTCTGCGAACGCTACGTCAGCTTCAGGAGTCCACTCGAACTTATCAGACTTCTTCATCAATCGGTAAAGAGGCAATGCCTTTTCACCGAGACGAGATATGAATCGACTTAGGGCGGCCAAGCAACCAGTAAGCTTCTGAACATCGTGCACTCGCACAGGACTTTTCAATCGGAGTATAGTATCGACTTTTTCTGGATTGGCGTCGATTCCCCGTTCGGAAACGAGAAAACCGAGTAACTTTCCGCCAGGAACCCCGAATGTGCATTTTGATGGATTAAGCTTGATATCAAACCTTCTGAGGTTGGCAAAGGTTTCAGCAAGGTCAGTCAGCAGGTCGGAACCCTTCCATGACTTGACCACAATATCATCCATGTACGCCTCCACATTCCGACTGATTTGGGTGAGCAAACACTTCTGAATCATCCTCATGAATGTGGCTCCGGCATTCTTGAGGCCGAATGGCATGGTAACATAACAGAAGCACCCAAATGGAGTGATGAAAGCTGTTTTGATCTTGTCAGGTCCATACAGACGGATCTGATGGTACCCGGAATAGGCATCTAAAAAAGACAGTCGCTCACATCCCGCAGTCGAGTCGACTATCTGGTCGATGCAGGGGAGAGGAAAATGATCTTTCGGGCAGGCCCGATTGATATGTTTAAAGTTAATGCACATGCGAAGTGACTTGTCCTTCTTGGGGACCATGACAACATTGGCGAGCCACTCAGAGTGGTAGATTTCTCGGATGAACTCCGCCGTTAAGAGCCGAGCTACCTCTTCGCCAATGGCCTTTCTCTTCTGGACGGCGGACCGTCAGAGATGTTCCTTGACAGGTTTTATTTTTGAGTCGACTCTTAGGTGGTGCTCAGCCAGCCCCCTGGGAACACACGGCATGTCAGAGGGCTTCCATGCGAAAATGACCCAGTTCTCATGGAGGAACTGGACGAGCGCTTCTTCCTATTTGGAGTCGAGTGTTGTCGAGATATGAGTTGGAGCAGCGCTGGGGTCGGTCGGGCGGATGTGAGCTGTCTTCGTATCGCCAGTCGACTGAAAAGCCGACTCTGTAGCAGGCTTCTTGGCTCGCAACAAATCACTCGAGTCTGCAGTCTTCTGGTATTCCTGCAACTCCACCACTGCCATCTGAGCATCGGCGATCTTCGAACCTTTCTGAAAACATTCTTCCGCCTTCTTGCGATTGCCCGTAATAGTGATCACACCTTTGGGGCCAGGCATCTTCAATTTGAGATACACATAACATGGTCGGGCCATGAAGCGTGCATAAGCCGCCCTGCCCAAAATAGCGTGGTAGGCACTCTGGAAGTCTACAACTTCAAATGTCAACTTCTCTTTGCGGTAATTCTTGGAATCACCGAAAACCACATCGAGAGCAATCTAGCCGAGTGATTCAGCCTTCTTCCCAGGAATGACCCCATGGAAACTCATGTTGCTGGCACTGAGTCTGGACATCGGAATGCCCATCCCTTTCAACGTCTCAGCATACAATATGTTCAAACCACTTCCACCATCCATCAGGACTTTGGTCAGTCGAGTGCCTTCAACAACTGGGTCGACCACTAAAGCTTGCCTCCCAGGGGTGGCGATGTGTGTTGGGTGGTCGAACTGGTCGAATGTTATGGCAGTCTGAGACCATTTCAGGTAACTAGGTGTCACCGGAGCGACCATATTCACCTCTTGGTTAATAACTTTCAGTCGACTTTTGCTTTCAACATCGGCAAAAATCATCAGAGTGGAATTGACCTGAGGATATCCGTCGTCACTGTCTTCTTTGTCCTCGACCTTGTCCGACTCCTTTTCCTTACCTTTGGGCTGCTTGCCCTGGAACTGCTGGATCAAGAGTCGACACTGTCGAGTGGTATGTTTTGGGTAAATGAAATTACCCTCTTCATCTTTCTTTGTGTGGACGAGACATGGTAAGTCCAACACATCATTTCCATCCTGGTCTTTAACCTTTTTGGGGTTCCAAGGTCCTTTAGGTTTCCCTTTAAATTTTCCTTGGGTTAAAGTCAAGGCTTCCCCGGGAGCCGCTGGCTCGGCTTTCCGTTTCTGTTTCCCATTGGAATTTCCTCCAGTTTCTTGGGCGACTGACTTGATCTTGCCACTCCTGAGTCGATCCTCATCCTCACCATTAGCGTACTTGGTGGCAATCTCCATCATCCGATTCAGGGACATATCTCCGGTTCGACCGAATTTCAAATTCAGTTCTCTGTACTTGACGCCTTCCTTGAAGGCACAAACTGCTTGGTGGTCAGGCACATTCTCCACCGAGTGATGTAACGTGATCCACCTCTGAATGTAATCCCTCAAAGTTTCATTCGGCTTCTGCACGCAAGACCGTAGTTCCGTCAGCCCTGCCGGTCGCTTGCATGTGCCTTCAAATGTGGTGACGAACACTCGGGAGAGATCTTCCCAAGTGTAAACACTGCTAAGTGCTAACTGGTTCAGCCACGCTCTGGCCGAGCCCTCCAACATGAGAGGCAGGTGCTTCATGGCCACTTCATCATTGCCGCCGCCAATCTGGACGGCCACTCGGTAGTCCTCAAGCCAAGTATCGGGCTTGGACTCGCCAGTGAACTTACTGACTCCAGTCACCAACCTGAAGTTGGGAGGAATCACAGCGGCCCTGATGGCTCTACTAAAGCACTCTGGCCCCGAAACATGTATTCTGCTGCTGGTAGGTGCATCTCTGTCGTGACCTTCTCGGTGAGCCCTGTTCCTGTCGACCAAACCCTGGACGAGAATGGATCTCGCATCAAAGCCTGGCCCTCTGGGGTCGACTGGAATCCTTCGCCCACCACTATGAGGGCGCCTCTCATCCTGCTGGCAAGGCACATACGACCCGCTCCTCGGGGGAGGCGTGGGCACTCGACGTCGACCGTCACGATCGACTCGGTGATCATACTGCTCATGGTTCCCATACTGGTCACGCCGGTCTCCACGTCCCTCACGCCTCGGGGGCGATCTCGGGCTGTGAGCCGACTGGACTGTGTCCGCGGCAACGGATCTGCTGTGAATCCTGTTCGGTGACTGAGAAACAGCGGAATTCTGATCTCCTGCTGCCCGGAGTAACGCTCTGATCTGCAGCAAGCCTCTGCCATCCTCCGACTGGGAAGGTTGAATCGACTCCGCTATACGGGCCGCAGCTGCTAAATTCTGAATCGGAGTTTGATATACCTGCGGGGCAGGAAGAGCTGACGTCGACTGGATTCAGGAACCCGTTATCGCGCACGCTCGTCGAGTGCTCACTGGAGGTTCTCCAGTCGGGTGCGCTCGGCCAAGTTTGCCAGGCGCGCGTCTTCCAAGGCGCGAGCCTCGGGGGTTTCTCCAACGATAGGAGTGTGCAGTGCATCCATGTTCCGGCGGCGAAGTTCTTCTCTCTGAAGTGACGTGAGAGGCTCGGGAAGATACTCCTCATGGAGACGCGACGGGTCGCCTCCACCCGCGCCTCCATCGGTGCGGGGAAAACCGGGAGGACTGTGTGGTCCATCGACCATCAGAACCTCCGCCGCCGGATCGCTGCTGTCGCACTCGGATGCGGTCTCTGCGGAGCCAGTCGAACAGGCCGTAGAGGGATTCGTCGGGCTCGATCGCCGCGACTTGGGGGGTGGCTGACTGATGTGCCACCGCGTGCCTCACCCACCGTTGAAGTCTCGACCGACCGGAGCGCTTGCGCCGGCGGGAAACGGGGAGGGAGGACAACACAGGAGCCGACCGGTAGGGGGTCGACGGTTTCCGCAGAAGAACACCGCGGATGCACGCGCTAAAGTGCGTTGCCCCGCGAGCAGGGAGTGCGTCCACGTCGAGCGGAGCCTCCTGGAGCCAAGCAAAGTCGTCGACGATGAACGTGAGCGCGCCGAGACGGATCTCGCGGCCCTCCATCAAAAATCCGCCAAAAACCATGATGATTCGGGTCAGAAAAGATCGCAACTCCTCCAACAAACGCTAAAACACCGGCCCCACGGTGGGCGCCAACTGTCGTGGTTCTAAGTCTGATAGTAGTGTAGGGGGGTAAGAATGGAGAGGCAAGTTCTTAGCTATGGAGAAGTTGTAAGCACGCAGGGTTTACGAGTTTAGGCCCTTCTCGGAGGAAGTAATAGCCCTACGTCTCGAAGCCCAGAGGCGGTCGACTGGATTATGTGAATATGAATTACAGAGGTGCGAGCCCTTGTCTCGTAGGAGGGGGGTGGCTTATATAGAGTGCGCCAGGACCCCGGCCAGCCCACGTTACAAAGGGTTCAATGTACATTAAGGAAGGGCATTACTGGTAACGCTAGTAATAAAGTGCTATGATGACCATAAAAGCTACTTAATGTCCGATCGTTAGCGCGCAGAGTAACTTTAGGTCTCCTGGCCGTCGAGTGGTTGGATCTTGGTCGAGTGATTGCTTCTTAGTCGAGTGTCTTCGAGTTTGTCGAGTGGAACACCTCCAAGTCGATTGAAAGGTGATTTCTTCTAGAGATGTCCTTGGGTAGGGCAGTTAGGACAGGTCCATGACCCTACCCTAGGTACATAGCTTCATCACCAGGGTCCCAAGAAGAAGAAGAAGAAGAAGAAGGGCCCTCCGCGCCCTCAGGCTGCCGCCTCCACCGCCGCCGCGGTTCCCCCTCCGGGCACCAACGCCTCTTTCGACGGCCCGCCGTGCTTCAACTGTGGCTTGATCGGCCACTTCCAGGTGGCTTGTCCCAACCCCCCGATGTGCTACCTGTGCAAGGATGCCGGGCACCCCGCGATTCTCTGTCCGGATCGCCCGGTGACGGAGGAGATCATGATGTACGGCCACGGCATCGAGGACATGGCCTTATTCCACATCGAGGTTCCAGAGATCCCCCCTCCCTCCCCCTCGCTGCTGGCGATTGTGACGGTCGTGGGCGAGGACGTCGCCACCCCGGAGCTGCTTGAGGCAGAGCTCAACCACTTGTGCAGGTGCACGTGGGATTGGCAGGTGACCCCCACCGCTTCCAACGCCTTCTCGGTGATCTTCCCCGATGCTATGAGTATGGGATTCTGTACCCGCAGCAACAACATCACCCTGGCACTCAACGACATTGTGGTGAACATATCTGAGCCGCGATGGGATCCCAAGGCTGTCGCTGTCCTGGACACTGCTTGGCTCCTCATCGCCGGCCTGCTAGATGTGGCCCGGTCTGAGCGAGTCATCCGCAGTATGTCCAAGATCCTAGGCAAGGTGGTGGTGGTCGACGAGCTCTCCTTACGCAAGGAGGAGGATGTTCGGGTCAAGGTGAAGTGCCTGGACTCCTCCAAGCTCCATGTCACGATCCGGGTCTTCTTCAACGACGATGGCGACGACCTCAAGATCTGCCCGAGCCTCCGAACCACGTCGGCCGCCCCCGCTTCTCTGATGATAGTCACCTGGGGGGGCCAGCTGATGCCGACGACTCCCACCGCAGGCGCTTGCACCACTCCCGCCTCGACGATCCAGGAGATGACGAGGACGGCTCGGAGCACTTCCGCTCCCCCTCCCGGGAGCCCTCCAACCCACCAGCGGGTCGTGGCGGTTCCGGGGCAGGGCGCACTCGAGTGTCGGCCGCTGACCTCGCGGTGGCCCTCCGCTTGGCCACCCCGCCGGTCATACCCTCTCAGTCTCCGTCAGAGTCGGCCAGTGACATCTCTAGTGTGGGCCTCCTCGTCGCCCCGCCATCGTCGCCTCGCTCCTCCTGCGCCGTCTCCGCCCTTCGCTCCTCGCCGTCGGGGCCGGACCCCCCGTCCCCCGCCGGCTCGGCCTCCCCAGTCTCCACAGGTGGAGGCGGGTGTGAGGTTCCCGTCGCACCTGCCCCGTCGCCTCCACCCGCGGGGGTTGCGGACGGGTTCACCCTGGAGCTCACCGGCCCGCTACCCCCGCCGGTGCCCTCCGACGTCCGCCTCTCCTCGCTGACCGCCCCGTCCGCCTCGGTGGCTGTGGACGTCTCCTCGCCGACCTCCGCGCACCCCCCCCCCTCCGATGGTGGTGTATGCCAGGCGGCCCCGCTCCACCTCGATGCCGATGACGTCCTCCCGCCGCAGCGCCCGCCTCGATGCGGCGCGGCCGGCCGACTCTCCGACGCCGTCCATCGCCGAGCACGCGGAGCTCCGTGTGGCGGTCCGGAACCTCGAGTCAGGTGCGGACCCCGACCTCCCCAGTTCTTCCTGTTGCTCATTTTCCGCTCTTGAGGCTGCTCCGCTTGGCCACCTCGCCAAGGTGGCCAATGACTCGGCCATTGCTTTCAGGGGGGAGGTCGGTCCCCCCTTAGAACAGATCGCGGCCATTAGGGCCCGGGAGATTCTAGATGGCAAGCTGGCTGAGACCCGCGCTCGCCTGCTTCGGCCTCCCGAGAGGTCGACCACCACCCCCGCGGTTCAGGCCCCTTCGGTGTCCGACGGGATAATCCATGGCCGCACCCGTTCGCGCACTGCTGCCCTCCGCGCTCAAAGCGCTTCCCGTGTCCTGGGGTCAAGCAGCCCCCCCCCCCGATGGGGGCTTAGATGCGGGCCCTTTTTTGGAGCATCCGCGGCTTCGGCCATGATGGTCGTCGTCGCCAACTCATTGAGTACATTCATGATGAACGCATTGACATCATTGCCATCCAGGAAACCTTGCGTACTGAGTTTGCCCTTCAGGAGCTTGAACGCCTTAGCTCCCACCTCTTCGCTTGGCACTGGCTCCCTTCTAGTGGGACCTCAGGCCACTCTGACGGCATCCTCTTAGGGGTAAAGGATGCCACCTTTGAGGTGGGTGGCATGGACCAGGGCGAATTCTTCGTTAGTATGGAGATCTTCGAGCGCGCCCTAAATTTCAAATGGGAGGTCATTATTGTGTACGGACCGGCGGACCACCGCCGCTCCCCGGCCTTCCTAGCAGAGCTGCAGCTGAAGATCTCTAACTCCCTCCTCCCAGTTCTCGTGGGCGGAGACTTTAATCTCATCCGATCCCCGGATGAGAACAATAATGATCGGATTAACTTCCCCCGGATGCAATTATTCAATGATTGGATCGCGGAGCTGGGGCTTCGCGAACTTGATCGGACGGGTGCCAGGTTCACCTGGTCGAACCGGCAGATTGTCCCGACACAATCCGTCCTGGATCGTGTCCTAGTTTCCCCTGAATGGGAATTACGCTACCCCCTGGCATTGCTCCGGGCTGTCACCCGGATCAGCTCTGACCATGTCCCCCTCCTCCTCTCCACCGCCGACGAGCGGCCCTCCACCCTGCCGCGATTCCGGTTCGAGCCCTTCTGGCTCAATCAGGCCGGCTTCCGGGAGGCCGGCGGCGGCGGAGCTATGTTGTCGTTCCCGCCGACGAGAGCCTCCCATCCAAGTGGGGGATCCTCTGTCCTCCTCTTCTCGTCACCTCCCACCTCTGAAGATGCAGTCGTTCCCTCGAGACTGACCAACAAAGATTCCCCTGAATCCACATATTGAATCTCATGGCAACTGAGAATGAAGGAGGAAGCAGAGCAGAAGAAGCTCATGAGGTAAGTCAGTCATCCATCCACCTTTTTTTTTCTTCTCGAGCAGGATGAGGAAGAATTTCTTCATCCTAATAATCACACAATTCTGCTTTTGCTTCCTTGCCTCGTGTCTACTGCAGGATGAATTTATGTAAACATTCTGCTACTCGATGGCCTGAAAATACCAGATAACAGGTAAAGTACAGAAAATGCAGTAGCAAACATATTGAAACAGTAAAATGAATTACCTAAATCTACTGGTAGATAACAAGTAAAGTGCCGAAAATGAAAACCTTAGATGTCAAAATCCTCCATACGTCAGAGGATGTGATGTAAGGCCAGAAGCCAATATTTTGTAGAGTGGTTTGGTCCATGGCTTTAATAATGTTCCCATCATAGTTGTTGCCCAGAAAGAAAAATCCTGTGGCAACTTGTCTGTAAACTTTGGATACGTCTTCCAGCAACATCTTCCAATAACGAGGAGATTTAGTCTATTTGTGTGCAGGACCTACATCTGATCTGACCTCTCTGATTCAAGTGCTATTCATGTCCTCCTGAAACAAAGATCCCCTTCTCCACGGGCACTGGGCAACATCTGAAACTCGCCGTCACTTTGCAGCACCGCAGCACGGCTTCTCCAGGTAATCAACAACTGTTTCTCTTCTTCCCAGAAAAACTGAATTATTTTCTCAACAACATAGTGAAAGTAGTCTGCATGGTTGCTACCTTCAGTTGCGAGACCTGCTCCAGGTAATCGGGTTTAGGATGCTTTGGACCAGTCATATGCATAGTGGCATCTTTCATCCAAATGAATCGCATGGGAATAAAAATTCTGACAACCGTACTTCTTGAGATTGTTTTTCTATAAGATCCTCTTTGGTTCAAAGGAATTACAATTATTGTGGTTTTTGTAATGCTTGCTGGCTTCTGTGCTGTATGACCGAAAACATGAATAACTGTAAGAACCTTTTATTTGCCTATGTGCCTGTTTCTTAATTTTCACAGGTATTATATATCAATAGAGGAGAAGATAGTGAAGGACAGCATCTGCAAAAACACAAAATACATTTTCATTGTTGCCTGTTTTCTTTCTAATTTCCAAGTTAATCTCATAGTCAGCGGACATACAATTTGTTTCTCTATTTGGCTCAAATAGAGAAAAGGACAGCAGAGGCTGGGCTTGGACAACTGGACAATGAATGCAAGGTGGATAAGTATGAAATAGAAAGCACATCAATACTTAACTAATTACCTATGGATTAATCATAACCATTTTCTAATTGACATAGCTTATACTAAGACTAATAATAGCCTTCGAATAACTGCCTACTGCCTGTTAAACATTATGCCTTTTTTCTTTTCTTTTAATGATTGAATGCAGCTTTCTTGCTTTCCTTAGAAGGAAGAAACAGCCTTCGGAGAAGGGAAGAAGCAACCAACGAGAAAAGCAATGTTATACTTGAGAGTTGTCCATAGTGCAAAACAAAGCTTAGTCAAACTACAGACGGGGCAGCCACCGGTTGGCATTTCGCAACTGCCATTTGCCTGTTTCTTTGCTTGGCCAACAATTGGTAGCTGAAATGCTAGCTTATGCCTCTTGCAGGTCCCAAATCCCAACCATGTTTCATCCAGCATCTCATTTCCCTTGATATGCATGGATGCCTCTTGATCTTTGCTACCAGAGATGGATGCCCAGAGAGCCCTCACCTCGCTTCTGGGCCGGCTCACCACTGTCCTTGTCAACGAGGCACAGCTGCTTGGAGGCATTCGGGGTGATGTTGAGTTCATCAAGGACGAGATGGAGAGCATGAATGGTCTGCTCCTCCACCTCGCCGAGGCCAACCATCACGACCACCAGGTGCGGGCGTGGATGAAGCAAGTCATTGGCCTGACCCGCGACTGCGACGGAAACGTCGAGCTCTACATCCAGTATGTTGCAGGTTCTGGCCACCAGACCACAGGCCTACTGGGCTACCTTCGGCGGATCATCCGATTTGTGTGGACCATCCCAGCTCGGCGCCGAGTTGCGACGCGGATTCGGCAGCTCAAAGTCCGAGCGCGCGATGTGGGTGACACGCGGATGAGGTATGGAGTCATCGTGCCATCTGCTGCTGACCAAGACGATGCAATATTCAATGCAAACTTCTTGGATCCATTGGTGGCAGGCGAAGAGGAAGATGTTCATAGACGCGCTCTATCTGCAACAGACGTTGAACCGCCAGATGATGTGAATATTCTTGTAAAAGAAAGCATCGATCAGATGATCGAGTGGTTGAAGCCTTGAAGGAAGCACCTGTTTCTGTTGGAGATCGTGAACCACAGCCGAGGATCATCCCTATCCTATGGAATTCACACAATCCAAAGGAAGAAGAAGACTTAGCAGTCCGTCTTGCACAAGAAGTGTACCAACATCCCTCCTTGGTGGCCTCATTTGATTGCAAGGCCTGGATACGCGTCGGAAGGAGCTGTGATCTACACCATATATTGCAGGAAATACTTGTAAAAGTAGAACCCCTTCCAATTCCAGATGGAGAAGAAAACACACTGAGGACCGATACGGAGCGCGCGTACGTACGCGCATACAAAAAGCTGTTCGGCCCAGCCTGTTAGTAGTTTAGTATGTCGTGGAGGCCCATCTCATTCGTTCTTTCGTATCAGTCTCGCAGACCAGAGATGAGGGGCCGTTCCCGCCGCAAGAGCCTACCATCCAAGTGGGGGATCCTCTGTCCTCCTCTTCTCGTCACCTCCCACCTCCAAAGATGCAGTCGTTCCCTCGAGACTGACCAAGAAAGACTCGCCTGAATCAACAGATTGAATCTCGTGGCAACTGAGAATGAAGGAGGAAGTGCAGCAGAGCAGAAGAAGCTCATGAGGTAAGCCAGTCATGCATCCACCTTTTTTATTTTTTTGCTTTTCGAGCAGGATGAGGATGAATTTCATCCTGATAATCACATAATTCTGTTTTTTCTTCCTTGCATCGTGTCTACTGCAGGATGAATTTATGTAAACATTCTGCTACTCGATGGCCTGAAAATACCAGATAACAACTAAAGTACAGAAAATGCAGTAGCCAACATATTGAAATGATAAAATGAAGTACCTAAATCTACTATTATTGTCGAAAACACTCTTAAATTATGGGACGGAAGGAGTAGATAAAAAGTAAAGTACCGAAAATGAAAACCTTATATGTCAAAATCCTTCATACATTAGAGGATGTGAGGTAAGGCCAGAGGCCACAGTACCCTTGTGTAACACGTCAGCGGATTGAGCCAATTATTGAGGCAAAATCATGGACCACACAGTTTTTAACACACACTTGTTGCTTTGCTCTCACCCATATACCAAGCCAATATTTTGTAGAGTGGTTTGGTCCATGGCTTTAATAATGTTCCCATCATAGTTGTTGACAAGAAAGAAAAATCCTGTGGCAACTTATCTGTAAACTTTGGATACGTCTTCCAGCAGCATCTTCTAATAATAAGGAGCTTTAAAATTCCTTAAATGGGCAATTAATGCCATTAATTCTCAAATGGCTCATTTTTTCTGGGGTAATATAGATGATCAACATAAATACCACCTGGCCAACTGGGGTCTGGTTACTAGAAAAAAGGAATTTGGGGGACTCGGTATCCCCAACTTGAAAGAATTCAACACGGCCCTTTTGGCCTCATGGGGAAAACGTTTCTTTGAATCTAATGACAGTGATTGGAAAAAGATTGTGGCTTTTAAATATAACACTCACTCGCCGAATATTCTGTGGGCCAAGCAAAAAGTTGGGTCTCCCTTCTGGAAAAGTGTGACCTGGGCTTTAAATGCTTCAAAAACTTTCTATGTTTGGAAGGTGGGAAGAGGTGATAAAATAAGTTTTTGGCATGATACGTGGGCTTGGGATTGTTCCCTAAGAACTATGTTTTGGGACCTGTTTGAAATTTGCAACCAGCCTCAAGTGTGGGATGGGACTACTCTGAAACTTACTTTTAGGCGATGTGTCGATCTGAGGGGGATGCTTAGGTGGAATCAATTACAAGACCACATTAGGGATTCCCCCCTGTCTACCTCCCCAGATTTGCCCATCTGGTCTCTTGAATCTAAGGGGCTGTACTCAGTTAAATCTTTCTATGAAGCTATAAACTTTGGGGGAATTGTTTCTCCGATTGGAAAATCTCTTTGGAAAGTTTTGTGTCCTCAAAGTATTCATGTTTTCATGTGGCTTTGTGTGTACAATAAAGTTCTGACCAGAGATAATTTGAACAAACGTAGACAGGTGGAAGACCTCTCCTGCCTGTTTTGTAGAGAAAATGAGTCCACTCAACATCTATTTTTTGATTGTGTTGTGGCCAAATGTATCTGGTCGCTGGTCTCTGAGTTTTTTAATGTGCAACCTTTTACTTGTTTTGAAGACATATGTGATGTGTGGCATTCTTACAAATGTAAACCTGTGCTCAACCTGGTCACGGCTGCATCCTTGTGGAGCATTTGGAGGCTAAGGAATGATTTCTGTTTTCAGGGCCGCTCGTGGAGAGGCTTGAATTGCGTCCTTGTCAAGTTGAAAAATGTGCTTCTGCGCTGGGGGGTACTCTGCGACGACACCCAAGCAGAGCTGCTGCGAAGATGTATTCTGTTGCTCGACAAACACCGGGGGGAGCTCCTGCGGATTACCTGGACCTGATCTCCGGTCGTCGTCAGTAGACAATTAGCTTTCACTTTTGGCCCTTGCCTTTGGGTTTTGTAATAAAAAGAACTTCATGTAGGCTAAAGTGTTTGCTAGTTTCTGAGGCTGTTTAGACCTTCCAGTTAGTTCTGTTTCTAGTCTGCCTGGTGGTTGCCTGGTGTGGGCTGTGTGGGGATCCAGCTGTTAAGCTTGTATTCCGAATCTGGTTTTCTTTGCTGCTTCAATAAAATGGGGCAGGGGGGAAACCCCTTTCATTCAAAAAATAATAATAATAAGGAGCTTTAGTCTATTTGTGTGCAGGACCTACATCTCACCTCTCTGCTTCAAGTGCTATTCATGTCCTCCTGAAACAAAGATCCCCTTCTCCACGGGCACTGGGCAACATCTGAAACTCACCGTCACTTTGCAGCACCGCAGCACGGCTTCTCCAGGTAATGAATGACTGTTTCTCTTCTTGCCGGAAAAAACAAATTAATTTCTCAACAACATAGTGAAAGTAGTCTGCATGGTTGCAAGCAAAGTGACAAGGGAACGAGGCAATACCTCCGATGTCGATGAATTCAGCTTCTCGCAGGAACCTCGCATCCACCGTGCCGCCGCGGGCGTTGAGGAGAACGATGCGTGACGCATGCCGGTCTCGGCAAACTTGATCTGCTGCGCTGTCTCAATTCTCAAAGTCAGCCGCGTACGTGACGCGCCAACGTAGGTCGCAAGCCATCTCCCCCTGCCCTCGTAGCCAGGTACTAATGTACTTTCGGCGCATTTTGTCAAATCAAAAGAGAAAAAGTTGTGAGTCATGACTACAGAGTACTTAACTAGTCAACAATAGTACTATATTGCCCCTTTTTCCACGGCCCGCAAGTCGTTCCGCGGTAGCTAGTCATCTTCAATGAATCGTTCCACTATAACTAGCTAGTCAGTCAGTGGGACCCAAGATGCATGCATCCGGCGTACTACTAGATGCTAGAAGTACTATATCGCTCTCCAACGTTCCTCTATACTCCAAGTAGCATGGTTGGCTGATGCGAATCGCGATCCAGTACGCGTCGTTGATGCGCTGCGTGCAGATGCCACTGCGTGCAGCGATGCACTTCTCTATATATATAGCACAAACTAACAAGTTGAAGAAGCACCACTGCCGGTGCTATCTATCCCAACACAATACATGCATACACAAGATGAGCACGGCCATGGCATCGCTCGTGCTTGCAACAGTGCTCGTGCTGCCGTTGACAACAATGGCCATGGCACTGACCATGGCTAGAAGAAACTGCTCCGACACCTGTGGTCATAGTAGTGATAGGATACCTTATCCGTTCGGACTAGGTCCTTCATGCTCCTTGCCTGGTTTCAATCTCACATGTACTGTCGACAAGCACACCAACACCAGTTATCTGGTGCTGAACAAGGGCAACTCGCCCCTGGGGCGGTCCCCTTTGTGGATTCCACCTTCGTGTACGCCAATTTTTCCTACTCGGTGAAAATGGTTCCGAGTGTGTCCGCGACTGCTCCATCCACTGGGAAGCTCCAGGTAGGCCCTTCGCCATATCTGGCTCGTCAAACCTGTCCTTGTATATTTTTGGCTGCGGCATTACGGCCTCAATGTTCAGCTCGGCCGTGGAGGTTGGGAGCTGCTCCGCTATCTGTGCCCAAGCTCAGATCATGGAGAAGCTACCCATGGGGCCGTGTGATGGCATCGGATGCTGTTCCATCGACATACGGGTCAACTTGAGGGCCTTCACCCTCAACATCACACGAATCGTCGGTGATTCTGCAGGCTCGACCATGGTGCACGCCGTGGTGCGCAGCAGTCTGTTTCAGATGCACTTCAAGCCAATTGATGCCCTAAGACGACCCTTCAAGTTGCCATCACGAGTGTCCAAATTTGGTAAACTGGAATGGTCTATCCCCTACCAGCCCAACTGCAAGCGCGCCATAGAGGACAGGGCTAGCTACGCATGTGTTACAGTGTTAGTAAGCACAGCAAGTGCCAGGACTCGAGCATCGGTGGATACTTTTGCTATTGCCTACGTCCATGATGGCTGCCCGGAATACCAACCACCTCCGCTGCCTCAACCGCCTCTACCTCCGCCAGGTCAGCAAGTATATGCATGGGACTATTTTTTGGTTTTTGTATATGTACCTTCTTTTCATTGACAGTTCATTCTACAAAAAGTTAATTCCAAATTCACCCCATCCCACACATCAGCAACAGAGTTGTTCTTTTCATCAACAATCATGTACAGATCCCCACACTGTGTAGCAAGGTATAGGAGTACCGGAGGCAAGAGGTCTTAGAGTTCAAAACCCTGATAGCATATAGTATTAAAAAAAATAGACGTGAGAGGACGGGTTGAAATATATTCTACTCCTCTCTTCATCAGTTCGGACATTTTGATGAATTGATTGGAGCATGAATTCAATAGGTAGCAGTGCCCAAACAAAAAACTTACATGTTTACAATCCCCAGTTTTCCATCTTTAATTTACCCCACTGTACAAGCTTGAGAAGCCTAGGCCACTCCTTCAAAAAATGAGAAACATTAATTAGTCCATATATTAGTCCGATGTCTATTAGCTGATAAGTAGTATATTTACAAGATTGTATTATTTTTCAAAGCTGGTTATCTTCCATGTGAGATCTTTTGATCCCAAAGGCCGGCTAACAAGCACAAGTAAATAATCTCCGAGGTTATGAACACCTAACCCACCAATTAAACTCATTTTTGTTTGCCATGCCCTTCCACTATTTTTATTTAATTTTTTCAGACAGTATGAGTTTTATTGCTTTGTTGCCTCAAAAGTTTGGCATTATTTTTAGTGATCATGAACACCTAACCTGCCAAACTCCTTGGCGTTGTGTTTCAACGTCAACAGTTTATGGCTCCATACAAATGCCTGGAAACACCACTTGGTGACCCAGCCTGATCTCTGTTCAATTTTTAGGCAAATGGCGACCTCTCTAGTGGCGCCAACTCTGTAACCCCCACCATGATCACTTGATCATGAATTTTTTTTCCGCATGCTCCCTGCTTAATCAATGAAAAGCCAGCAGTGCTGGATCTTTCAAAAAAAAAACAGTTTATGGCTCCATCAAGCCTGGAACAGATTGTCCAACATCATGTGGGAACATCGCCATCCCGTTCCCCTTCGGCACAAAGCTAGGCTACTTTGCAGCTGCCCATCTCTACTTAGCATGTATGCCAGGGACCGTTCTTCCTGTCCTTGAATTGACTAGTCGAATGGTCGTAAGTGACATATCTCTTGACGATGGTGTCTTGCACATTCGTGAGGAATCTGAGCCGGACGGTTTCTTCTCTGGATCGGGCTCAAACTCTGCGCTCTACTCCTTGTCCGGGAAATGGGGAGTGGTGAAATGGGCTGTTGACAAAATGGCATGCGAACATGCAAAGCTAGACAAGAGCGAGTACAGATGCTTGAGCTCCCATAGCGAGTGCATCGATGTCACCGATGATGGAACACTCAAACATCTGGGTTACCGGTGCAAGTGTTCTTCTGGTTTTGAAGGAAATCCTTACATCAAGGATGGATGCACAGGTTGTTATATATACACACATGATCTCTCACATTAATTATAGTTCAGTTATATTTGATTGGGGCGAGTAGTCCAGTACACATATTCCATAGTTTCGTATGGATCACCATTCACCACTGATACTCCCTCCGTTTTTGTTTACTTCGCATATTAGAGTTGACTGAAATCAAACTTTCTAAAGTTTGACCAAGTTTATAGAAGAAAATATAAATATTTACCATAACAAATTTATGGTATGTGGGAGTACATTTGATAATGAATCTAATGGTGTTGATTTCTTATTGTATATGTTAATATTTTTGTCTACAAACTTTGTCAAAGTTTATACAGTTTGACTTTGACCAAAGCTAATATGCGGAGTAAATAAAAACGGAGGGAGTACTATATATTATGTGATTTACAGATACCAACGAGTGCCTACAGCCAGATAAATACATCTGCAATGGTATATGCCACAATAAATTCGGGAGCTATACATGCACCAGTACTGTAATATTAGGTAAGCGATTTGTACCACTTTATGGTCATTTCAGTAGTGTTTGTTTGCATTATTGCTTCCATATGTATTTGACTTAAACGGACGGTCAACCCAACCAATGCAGGTGTCAGCATTGGACTAGGCAGTGGTGGTGCAATCCTCTTTCTTGCTGTGATTGCTGCCGTTGTGACGCGGAGATGGAAGAGAAACGTCGAGAAACGTCTGAGAAAGAGGCATTTCCATAAGAATAGAGGCATTCTGCTACAACAGCTCGTCTCTTCAGACGAAAGTGCCAGCGACGGCACGAAGATATTCTCCCTGGATGAGATGCAGAAGGCAACCAACAATTTCGAGCACACTCGTGTAGTCGGGCGCGGGGGGCATGGCACCGTCTACAAGGGCCTCCTGGCCGACCAGCGCGTTGTCGCCATCAAGAAGTCAACGCGTGTGGTGATGAGCGAGATTGACCAGTTCATCAACGAGGTGGCCATCCTTTCGCAGATCAACCACCGCAACGTGGTGAAGCTCCATGGATGCTGCCTCGAGTCAGAGGTCCCCCTGCTCGTCTACGAGTTCGTCTCCAATGGCACGCTCTACGACCTCTTGCACCGCTCCTCCGGGTCGAAGCAGGACGGTGGCGTGTCGCCCTTGTCCTGGAAGGAGCGTTTGAGGATCGCCATCGAGATCGCCGGAGCCCTCGCGTATCTGCACTCCGCAGCTTCTGTGTCCATCCTACACAGGGACGTCAAATGCATGAATGTGCTCCTGACGGACAGCTGCACCGCCAAGGTATCAGATTTCGGCGCATCGAGGCTGATCCCGATGGATCAGACACACCTGGTGACCGCTGTCCAGGGCACATTCGGGTACCTGGATCCGGAGTACTACCACACCGGTATGCTCAACGAGAAAAGCGACGTTTACAGCTTCGGGGTGATCCTTGTTGAGCTGCTGACAAGAAGGAAACCCATCATCGAGAACGAGCAGGGCGAGAAGCAAAACCTATCTAGCTACTTCCTGTGGGCTATGAGGGAGAGGAGGCCTTTCCAGGAGACACTGGACGTGCACATCTTGTTGGAGGAAGGACTCAGCGAGGAAGAGGTCATGTGCGTGGCTCGGTTGGCAGAAGAGTGCCTCAGTCTCACTCGAGGGAACAGGCCTACCATGAAAGATGTGGAGATGAGGCTGCAGCTCTTAACTGGGCGCCGTGTTGCACGGCCGGCCGGCCAGGAACAGGTGGCGCCACTGCCGCGCTGTGGTGGCGATGTCCCAGTGATTGGTGAGCACGGCTCACGACAGTTCAGCCAAGAGCAGGAGTTTGTGTCGTCTCTGCAAGTACCGCGCTAGTTTGTATATGCACGAGGCATATACATACTCCTAGGGCCTTTTTGATTCACGGGATTCCGAAAACACAGGAATAGAAAAGATATATGATTGTAATTTCATGTCCATTTGAATCCTACAGAATTTTTAGCTTGTTTGATTGCATCAAGGGAATGATTCTTTGCAAGAGGTTTGCATGGATGCAAGGAAATTTTCCTATAGGATTCAGTCCGACGAATCAAACAAACGTCGTAGAAAAAAGTGCCTAAGGATTTTAATCCTTCCAAATTTCCATATGAAAATCGTTTGATTTAAGAGGCCCTTAGTTTTGAATAGAAGTCTCATGCCCGCAACATTCAGTTCAAAAACATCGACTTTTTGAACTACTTCTGCTTCGCTGTTTGCGCAATAATGGCAATATGCCATTTATCTTATTATTATGGTCTCTATTCAGGAACTAATTCCTTCAGATTCTGGCTACTTGATCTCTGCTATTAGGCTATGTCTGTTTGAACTGCACTGCATTTGTTAATTTGCTTGTTGTGTGAACCTGGTATCTTTCTGCCATGGTGTGAACTGCATTTGAGATGATATGCTATGTTTCATACTTTTATGTACATACTATTAAAAATAACCGAATTCAGGACAAATTTTAAAAAACGCTTAAGCGGCCATTGCTCTAATCGACAGTCTTTCACTTCGCTTACTCTTCACGGTTTTTGGAACATTGGATATTCAAATGCTCAAGCAAGGAAATCCTGTATATATAGTTCTGTGGTTGATGCATATCCATACTGGTTTTATGTGAACAAGCTTGACAATCACTTTCTGAAGTCTGTTAGCTAGCAGGTCCGTGGATGAGAGGGGAGCGATAAGCTTACGGAAAAAGTTGAGTTGTGTGGAAAAACTGGCTCAATCCATCTGCACCACAAAACATTCTTTCTCGACGAAAAGGAAATGAGTGTAAATCATGGATGGATCTCTAGCCTTATAGCCTCACTGTTCTTCATTTTATTTACTGTATTTACTTAGCAAGCAGATTGCACATCATGTTTCGGGTCTTCGAGTCTAGCAGAACAAGACTTGTACAAAATGAAACTCATTTGGTCGCTTGCTGGAGAAGGGAAAAAAGGGGTGGGGGCGAGAGGCTTACCACATGACAGCTAGCAGATTTTGCCGAGCTTCTGCTCTGCAGTTCATCTGGATCCCAGATAATTAGTAGAAGGAATCATCCTGCACCTCTGCTTCCTCTTCCATCTATTTAGTCACATATATACATTCAGATTCAGCAGTGGACTCAGACGGATATTTCTTGGTTAGTGGATTACTCACCTCCGACAAAAGAGCGCATCCATGTTAGTGGATTACTCACCTCCGACAAAAGAGCGCATCCATGGATTATGATTCAGTTAGTTGGGGCTTCTTACGACATGTCTTGCTTGCTAAAGGCTTTGATGGTGGTGTTGTGCATCGTATCATGCAGTTGGTCATGGGTGGCCACACTGCTATTTCGGTTAATGGGAAAGTAAGCAAATTTTTTAAAAACTCTAGAGGCCTTCGACAAGGGGACCCTGCCTCTCCTATCCTCTTTAACTTTGTTGCAAATGCTCTAGCTAATATTTTATCTAGGGCAGCGGAGTCCGGTCACATCACTCCTGTTAGCTCCCATCTCGTTCCCCAGGGGATTACCCATCTACAATATGCTGATGACACGATTATTATGGTGGAGCTCAACGATCATTGCCTCGCCCACCTCAAGTTCCTTTTGCTCTCTTTCGAAGCCTCTCCGGTCTTAAGATCAACTTCTCTAAAAGTGAGGTCATTGTTACTGGTGTCTCGGATGACGAGGCTTTGCGTGTTGCTCGCCTCTTGAACTGCTCTCTTGGTTCCTTCCCTCTCAAATATCTTGGTCTTCCCATCTCTGCTGACAAACTCCTTGCTAAAGACTTTGCTCCCACGGTGGCCAAAGTGGGCAACCGCATTATGCCCTGGAGGGGCAGGTACAATACCCAGGTTGGTAAAGTTGCCCTGATTAACGCTTGTCTTTCCTCCCTTCCTATGTTCCTTATGGGATTTTATCTTCTTTCGATTGGTACGCACGCCGGGTTTGACAAACACAGAGGTGCTTTTTTACTGGAACTCGGCGGACAACAAGCGCAAATACCACTTGGTCAAGTGGGATTTGATCTGTAGACCCAAAGGCCTTGGGGGCTGGGTATCATCAATACTCTCGTCATGAACAAATGCTTAATTATCAAATGGTGGTGGAAGATCATGACCACTACCTCGGACAGACCTCTCTGGTTTAACATTCTCAAAGCTAAGTACTTTCCTCACTCTAGCCCAATGTTCGCCCGTGCCTCCGGTGCGTCCTAGTTTTGGAGAGATCTTGTTAAGCTTAGACCTACTTTCCAGAGTCTCGTCAAGTTTGTTGTTCACAATGGTAGGTCCACTAGATTCTGGCTCGACTGGTGGTGTGGTTCGACCACGTTGGCTATTGCTTTTCCTACTCTTTTTTCTTATTGTCCTAATCCTGAGATCTCAATCTTTGAGCTCTCTTCCAATAATTGGATCTGCAACTCCGTCGCACTCTTTCTCCTGAAGAGTTGGTGGATTGGCAGCGCCTTGTTGCCTTCTTCCCTGTGCTCTCGAAGGAGGAGGACTCGGTGGTGTGGCCTCATTCGTCTTCTGGTCGGTTTTCGGTGAAATCGCTTTACGATAAAATTATTTCGGGGACTTTACTTCCAAATATAAGTGGATCTGGAGGGTGCGCATTCCTCCTAAGATCAAGATCTTTCTCTGGCAAGCTACTCGCGGGCGGCTCCTGACCGGTGATTAGATTCGCAAGCGTAATGGGCCTGGGTCTGATGTTGCGCTCTCTGTGGGATGAGAGAAGATACTTTGCATATTTTCTTCTCCTGTGTTCTGGCTAAGTTATTCTGGTGCTGCATCAGATCCTGGCTGCACGTTCCTTGGAGACCATCTTCCTTCTCTGATCTCCGTCTTTTGGCCAACAATCTGGTCGGGGCCCAAAGGAGAATTTTCTGGGTGTGCTTTGCTGCTATGTGCTGGTCCCTGTGGACGACCAGGAACAAATTTACTATCGAGCATGTTTTCCTTGCTAAACCTACTAATTGCTTATTTAAAACTTGCGTGTTCTTGCAGCAGTGGAGATTATTGATTAAGGAGGCGGATCGAGACGTGCTTGATATGATGGTTTCCAAGATCCGGGCTTCTGCTATCTCCCTATCTCCTACCCGTGCCGGCAACTAGGTGTTGATGGCCCTATGTTTGGTGTCTTTTGTCTCTCCGGCCTGCGCGCCGTGTACTGGCCTGGGAGCCATGTACGATACTTTCTCCTTTCATTCGTGCTGGGTGCTACTCTTGTTATGTCTATGTTGTCCGTCCTGCTGTTTAACTCTGCCTGGTGGCTTTATTTATAAAGTCGGGCCTCAGCCTTTTATCTAAAAAGAAAGTTGATGAGAGTCACGACACTTGCTGCTCCTCCTGCATCCCCTATATGCGCAGGGCCATGGAAATTGTTCTCCAGTAAATGAGACAAAGCACCAAACAGAGCTTCCTCTGTGAAGCCAGGCATGTTCATCACTACAAGCACCATTTGGATGCACCTCATCGATCACAGTACCAATACTTGCTGATCCTGAACATCATTGTTCATCACTACAAGCACCATACAGCACATTTGGACACACCTCATCAATCACAGTACAAATACTCGGTGATCCTGGGCATTGTTCATCACTAGAAGCATGCGCAAGATTTAACCGAGAGCCGTGTTCATCCGATCATCTAACCCATTTCACTTTCAGAACCTTAACACTGACCATCCGATCCAATCTACAACGTGAGCACTTCCAGTTACAAGTCCGGCAATAACAAAGACTGACAAATATTACTTACTGATGTCTGAAGTGGAGACATAATCCTTTAGAAAATATACACAATTAAATCCTGCATAGATCACATATCGACCATATATTGCTGGGCTCAACGAGTGCTCTTCAACTAATCGTCAAAAATAGTATTAGAAATGGCCCATTGGGATTCATTGGTGCAACCAAGCCGTGTACATGAAAATGGAGGAATTTATACAACGTGGTTGTTACATGAAAAACAATAAGTGGTACAAATAGAAGAAACGATACAACAATTTGAGAAATCCTAGTCTACATGCAACTTTGCGAGTTGACACCTATACAACACATTAGACTCATGATATAAACTAGAAGTCATAAACAACGCTGTTGGCGTATTTGGGAAGGCTGCATGAAACTGTCACCTAGGTCCCGACAGATGTGTTGCCGAAGGCAGGTATGAGCAAATTTGCATCTCAACATCGCTCTGATTTGGTTCATGATTAGCAACAAGATCATAGTGAGGTGTGGCCTCTAAAGTCATCGCACCTTCCAACACCTTGGCAACTGTTGACATCAGAGGCCTCTTGCTGCTATCAACCTGTAAGCACCACATTGCGAGCTCCATCATTTCTCTAACCTCCTCCATGTGAAATTGCATGTCGTTGCTGCTCGTATCCACCAAATCGAATAACTTTCCACATCTAGCCTTTTCTTGCAGAAGACTGATTAGGTGAACTCGCTCTTCAGGTTGTGATTCGTCCAGGTTCCTTCGCCCACATATAATTTCAACTATGACAATTCCAAAGCTGTAGATGTCTACCTTCTCGGTGATCTTCGAACCTAGCCACTCAGGTGCAAGATATCCACGTGTGCCTCGCATCCGAGTCATGATCTTGCTATCGTCCCTACTTATCAATTTCGATAATCCAAAATCCGAGACCTTCGCATTAAACCTGTCATCCAGAAGAATGTTCTGTGGCTTGATGTCTAGGTGAGCAATCCTTTGTTCACATTCTTCATGGAGATAAGACAGACCCTTGGCAATACCCATGATGATATTACACCTTGTCTTCCATGAGAGTGTAAAAACTGGATGTGCATGGAATATCCATTTATCCAATGAACTATTGCTCATATACTCGTACACAAGTAGCCTGCTCGATTTTTCAGCACAAAATCCAATTAACCTGACAAGATTAATGTGATGAATTCTTCCTATGGTCTCAACTTCTGCTAAGAACTCCTGCTTTCCTTGATCGACCCCTTCTAAGCGCTTGACAGCTATCGTTTCCTTGCCTATTTTACCTTTGAAGACAGAGCCAAACCCTCCAGATCCAAGCCTCATCGAGAAGTTCCTTGTGGCTATCTTCAGCTCGTTATAGGAGAAGCGTGCTGGTACTCCAGGTATTCCTCCAAGGAAGCATTCTTCCTCCTCCGTTTTCTTACATTTTCTCCAAGTGAAAATGGAGATGGCAGTTGCAAATAAAGCAAAACTACCAACTGCAGAACCAATGGCAATGTTGGTCCTTCTTTTCATGGTGCCCTGTATTTTGAAAAATACTGAAGTACGATGAGAAGAATTTGTAGTTTGAGAAAGTAGTGAGGCCTGTGATAAATGCAAACAAGAGCCAGTAATTCCATCATGGTCATCGTATTGAAATAATGCAACTTTGCAAGAGCACTCTTCTAAGCAAGATTGCTTGCAGTCCGCATCTGTAGCAGAAGTAGCCAATGATTGGAAGGCATCATCACTGAAGTAAGAAATGTTGCTAATAGGTACAAGTTGATGATAGCGCATGTCATTGCAAGAAGACAGATTAGTCCATGGTAGACACCCCATATCTGGACGCCATTCATCTTGGAGTCTAAAATAGTGAGAGCTGGGACAGCAACACTGCCCATTTATACAAACACTGTATTCACCACAGGCTAGAGGATAATCACAAAACTTGATTTCATTGCTTAGCACATCGAACACCACGTGGAAGGCAGCCTCCTTCATTTCATATAGACGAAAATGACCATCAAACTCTAACCGCATGAACTGAAATGACCTTGCAAGGGGCAATGAGAAGACCAGTTTGGGAAATCCAAAGCTGCCATTGGTAAATGCATAACAATCTGATGTCCCATTGCCTAGAGAAGTTGGTTGGAATACTTGTGTGTACGCGGCAGAGCCAAAATAAAACTGCAATCCATTTGATGAGGTATGAAGATTGATCTGACCTGATGCCCAACTGGTGAATGAATCATTGGCAGTGAGATTAGCTCCCGCGCATAGCAACTGCCCGATCACCAATGTATCTGTTGGGTAGTCAAAGGACTCCCAGACAGAGACATTGTTTTGATCAAAAAGCACGAGGTTTCCAGAACCATCGAGGCGCATACCAACTACGGAGGCGTCCTTTGTCGGTGTGGACCAGACAAAGGTGCCAACATTGTTTTGAAGAATTAACTGACCAGCCCCAGTGAAAGAAAGGATGTCATCCCTGCCTACGGGGAAGTTGCGGTTCGCAGACCAGATAACCTGGGGATGGCCAATAATACTATCCCCATAGCCACCGTAGTAGCTCATCATGACGCAAAGGATAAACACAGAACCATCTGTGCTGTAGAAACCAAAGCTAGCAAGGGTGTCGGAACTTCTACTCTGGAGGAATAAGCGAGCACTAGAGTTTCCACTCAAGTTGATGGCTGGATACTGCAGCAGACTTGTGTTTGTTGGGATAGAGCTGGATAAAGCATGGGCAAACGGAAACTGGTGGAGGGAGTAAACAAATAGGAACAAGAGAGTGATGATCAACACATGTAATGACTGCATGGTATTATCATGTATACGAATCATCAAAGAGGAGGTAGCTGTTTGGTGCAGAGAAGCCCCAAACAGGTTGTACAGGATATGCAGAGTGCGGTCTTCTTGGGCCTTGGAGCCACATATGAACGGCCATGGAGTCACAAGGAAGCCGATGAGCATACCATAACTGCAAGACTATTCCATTATTTGACCATTTGATTTTTTTTTTGACCATTTGCAAAGCGGAGTAGAACAATTGTTGGTTGCTTTCATGTGGCGGGCTGGACTGTTCTAAGTGGGAGAAAGCAAAGAATTCCAGCTCTATTAGTGGACTTTTCTAGCCTAGCCTTTAAATGAGTTGTTGCCAATCACATCACCAATGTATCAGAGAAACAGGGCTTTTGGGGGCTAAAAACTAAAAATAAAAGAACATATCCAGAATGGAAAATAACCGGCATGTAACAGTATATGAAATTGCTTGATTTTGTATTGCGATTGTAAAAATAAGCAAATTTTTTTTGCTATATGTTGAGATGGATTGATCTCACGAAGAATAAGAAAATACCATTTGTCTTTCCTGCGAAAGTGACGCTTTTGGCATCCATGACACGACTGTTAATTTACGGCGTGGATAAACACAGCCAAGTCCTTCGCGGCAAGTACCTCCAGTCAAAAACCTTGTCACAGGTCACAGTAAGGCCTACCGACTCGCCCTTCTGGAAGGGTCTCATGAAGGTCAAGCAGGCTTTGTTTAATAGGACAAAGTTTGTTGTTGGAAACGGCACGAGTACACGTTTCTGGGAAGATACTTGGCTCGGTGACACACCCTTAGCCATCCAATATCCCTCTTTGTACCGCATTGTTCGACGACGTGAGGTGTCCGTTGCATCGGTCTTTCAATCTATCCCCCTTAATATACAGTTCAGACGAGTGTTAGCGGGCAATCGTTGGGAAGAATGGCTCCGTCTGGTTAGGAGACTGATGGAAGTACAGCTTTCTCAACAACCCGATGAATTACGCTGGAAGTTGACTAAGTCTGGAGTATTCACGGTTAAATCAATGTATATTGATGTAATTAATTTGAACTCCATTCCTATGTCCAAACATGTGTGGGATGTCAAAGTTCCTTTGAAAATAAAAGTGTTTATGTGGTTTGTCCATAAACAAGTAATTTTAACTAAGGATAACTTGATGAAGCGTAATTGGACAGGACCTACTAGGTGTAGTTTCTGCGATCGGGATGAGACTATTAAACACCTATTTTTTGATTGCCCGCTGGCCAAGATACTTTGGCAGACGGTCCACATTGCTTTCAATATCAAACCCCCGACTTCTGTTTATGCGTTCTTTGGGACATGGCTTAATGGGTTTGAGTCTAACGTAGCGAGACATATTCGGGTTGGGGCTTGTGCTTTGTTGTGGACTATCTGTAATTGCAGAAATGATTTGGTCTTTAACAGAATATCATGTATACAATTTTTGCAGGTTTTATTCCGGACTACGGCACTGATTCGTTCGTGGTCGCCACTCACCCAGACGGAGGCCAGGGAGCATTTGGTTACTGGGTCTGTCCGCTGGGAGATGGTAGCTCGGGATATCTTCAACCGGTTTGGATGGCGGTCATGTAATAGGATAGGCATTTAGTGTTCCTATCTACTTTACCCGGCCGGTTGTGGCATCTTGATTTGGCTAGTTGTTGTTTCTAGCCTTTTTTGGCTCTGTGTGAGCTTTTTCTACTTTTCTACGACCATTGAAACCATGTTGGCACTACTTCATTTTTTAATAAGAGGGCCGTATGCATCGTGCTGATGCAGAGGCCGGGGTTTTTTTCCCCCTTTTCGAAAAAAAAGAAGAAAAAACACAGCCAAGAAGCATCATGCCCTGGAACTAAAGGTAGCAGTGATGCATGCTAATTACCCGCGGAAGATATTTTCCTCGAACAACAGAAATGGTAATTAATTGGAGAAGGCCACTAGCAGCATTGTGAAGTGATGTGAGTTTCGGATGTTGCGGTGCTGTGGATGGTGCCTGTGGAGAAGGCTTTTTATTTGGTTTCTTGAATAATGGAGAAGGGCATTTTCATCTCAGGACATGGGTGCTTCGATGTAATTAAAACTCATGTTGCTCTGCATGCTAGAAGACGTATTCAAAGTTACAAACAAGTTGCAGCCGCGTGCCAAACTGGTTTCTTTCTGGTCAACAATCAACAATGGCAACTAGGTGCAGGCATTGTACAACCTGGATCTTCTGGAAGAAGAAGAGTAGGACTAGGATGGGAACATCATTCAAGCCATGGACCAAACAACTATGGATTAAATTGGCTCAATCTTTCTGCACCACGGAATCTTGTTTCTCAGTGAAAAGGAATTGGAATGTGGGGGAAATTATTGAGAGTAGTAAAAAGCTAAAACTTGCCGTGCAGTACAGGATTTCCCTTACCTGAGTGACCTGCGTCCGGCGGCTCCGCACATCGCCGGCACGCGAGGAGGACGACGGCGCCGGTGGCTGGACTCCTCCCCTCCCCACCTCCTGGTCGCGCACACCTCCATTATCGACAGATCGAAATGCACTCCGGCGACAGGTAGCACACGCCTGGGGAGAGGAGGATGGAAGGATGCGGGGGAGGAGTGCAGCTCCGACGAGGGACACTCGATTTGGGGGTCGGGACTCGGGAGAAGCGGATGCGCTCGACGGGGAAGAGTTTTTTCTTTTTTTGCGTATTTGGGGGAAGAGGTCAGGAGTCCACCAAACGCGGGCCATCCCAGTGCAGGATCTAGCGCTGCCAGTTTCGTTTCTCCTTTTCTTTTTCCAAAAACAAAATTCAAAAAAAATTCAAGAATTGTAAAAGTGTTCACGAAGTTCAAAACTGTTTTATATTTTAATAATATTTTATATAGTTCAAAAAATGTTCATTAATATATTAAAAATGTTTGCAAGTTCGAAGAACATTTGTGATTTCAAAAGATGTTAGCCACTTTGAAAAATGTTTCAGAATTTCAAAAAATGTCGGAGATTCCAAAAGTGTTTGAAAATTATATAAATATTCATGAATTACAAAATATTCGTGGATTTGAAGATATTAATGAATTTATAAATTGTTCATGAATTTGATAATCATACACGATTTCACAAAAAATCCTTGTGAATTTGAAAAATGTTCATGATCTCCAAAATTGTTCGTGAAATAACTTTTAACAAAAGGAAAAGAATAAAAAAATGTTTGCTACCATGACATCCTTCTTGAGCTCGCTTTTGGCAATATAGGCAGGGGCGGAGCTTTGTTGGGGCCAAACTGGGCCATGGCCCGCCCAGGTTTTTTACACTTTTGATTTTACCTATGCATCGAAGGAAAGCCCACCTGCAGCCTAGTAAGGATACGATCGATCCAAAGCACTCGAGGTCTCTCGCTCGCAAGTCCCAGCTTTCTCGCACGCAGCCGCTCCTGCTGTTTCTCACGGCCGCATCAGGCAGGAGACAGAGACATCGGCCAATCAAGCAACCACTCCATCTAATTTCCCTGTAATTACGATTCAGCAAGAGATCACAGCTAATCTAATTTGTTTTCCCAAATTCTGAGTTCAACGATGTAGTTAGATACAGACTGTCTATATGCTTATTTTGTCCATGATATAGTCCTGGTTGTTCCACTCAACTGAGGGACATGGATTAGATGCAAATAGTACTACATTGTACATCTAATTTTCCTGCAATTGCTTCATTAGATATCCTGATTTTCCACTCAGTTGTTCTTTGCATTTTACATATCACAGCATATGTTGGGTAGCCATAAGCAATGGTAAACAAGCTCACTCACACGGTCACACCTAGAGAAGAATTGATTTGGTTTTCAAAAGAAAAAAAGATCATTTCAAAATTCAATTGATATATACATATATTCTCACTCCACCTGTATTAGAGACTAAATGCATATATATGACCCAGAATTTCAAAAAAAAAATCGGTGCTCTCCTTTGTCTGGCCCGCCCAACATTTTCTTTGAAGCTCCGCCACTGAATATAGGCGCTATTGATTACACATAGGTGGACTCAGTATCCATCGAGCTTGTATAGGTGGAACAGGTTGAAGATGTCTTCGAATGGCACATAGAACTAACCCATAGCTGTCCGCCATGGCGTACCAGACCAGCCCGGGTGGCCACAACGTCGCCGCCACCGGAACGCAGCAGTACGCCCTGAGGCCGGATGGGTTCGACAGCCAGAACTAGGCATCACTCGGCTTCAACAGCAACTTCGTCTTCTCCGGGTCTGGGTACGACAACCCGACAATGTTCTACATGAGCAAGCAGCAGCAGAGGCAGAACAATGCGATGCACGCGTCGAGCGCCAAGAAGGAGCCAAACGAGGAGGACATTTTCTTCCAGATGTCAGAAATGGCAAACGACACGACAAAATGGCCCACAAACTCCGGGCGACTCTACAAACCTGGGGCCTCTTCCTAGTAAGTGGGGGCCGATTGCTAGGCGGGGAGTTCGGTTCAAGGCCCCCCGCTTGCTGCAAAGACAACAACGCGGCATGGCGACTGGGCGTGACCATGGCATGTTTGTTTCAGCTTTGGGGCAGTTTTTAGACCCAAGAAAGCTGAAGCTGAAACAAACAACTATTTTAGAACAGCTGTGGAACCACTGCTCAAAACTGTTTCGGGATATTTTCAGTGTAACAGCCCAAAACACGTGTTGGAGTACTTCATCACAGTCAAAGTTGTTTCCCTCAGAAGACCTCCGAGGGAATGGCTCCTCCTTCCTTTCTCCCTCCCCTCCCTTCCCCTCCTTCTCCTCCTCGCCTCGGCAGAACTGCTCCCCGCCCTTCCCCGGTGGCCGGCGTCCGGTCGCCCTCACCTTCATGCGTAGCTCCCCTCCCCCTATCCTCTCCTGTTTCCCCGCAGGTGGATCTCTCCCCCTCTCTCTCTTCGCTGCCGGTTCTTGGATCTCGTTTTTGGGCGCTGCTATCGGATGAGGAGGATTCGCGGTCTCTACCTTCCTCCCCCGATGGTGCGGTGACCTGCTCTGGGGAGGTGGGGGTCACCTGCGCCGCCCCTCGCCCTCGTAAGTTTGCCCCCGGGGGTCGGGGCCGGCAGTTGGGGGTGCCTCCGTCGGCCGACGGCTGGCTCCGGGTCTCGCACCGTCGGCGTAGATCTGGTAAGCTTGCGTTCGCGTCCCCTGCGCCTGGTGTCTGGGGTCGTGCTCCTGATGGGGAGCGTGGAGGCTCTCCATCTCCCTTTCCGTCTCCGGCGGCGGGGGCTCCGTCGCCGGCGGCGGCGGCGGTGGGGCCGCTGGTCGCTACGTGTACCCTAGATCCAGATCCCTGTGTAGTGGCCGCCGGTTCGCGGGCCTTCTCCCCGTGTGGGCCTGCTAGGCCTGTTGGGGCGGTGCTGGCTAGTGGGCCTCCCCCTCCCCCCTCCCTCTCTTCGGTTATCGAATCCCCCCCGCTTGTTTCTCTTGGCCCAGTTGGGTCCCCCGCCCGGTTACCGGCTACCCGTCCCTCTCCGTCCCATTTGGCGAGTCGGGCCCAGGGGGGCACGGCTTGCTTGGGCTATATGTGGATCCCTCGCGGCTCGGTATCCCTCCTGCTAGGGTTTCCTGCTTCTGCCCCCGACTTGCGCCGCTATCGTCTTCCCATCCGTCGCATCATCAGATCCCCCCCACCTCCACCCCTCCTTCTTCCTTTTGCTGCGGTGATCTCCATGGACAAGTCTAGGGGTTCCTCTTGCGAGGCGCTTTCTGGTAGCAAGTGGCGCCGCGAGGACTCCCCCGCCTCCGCGTTGGATTTGGAGCTTGAGGCCTCGCTACGCTCCAGGCTGGAGTCGGAGCATGCGGCACGCGAGCAGGCGGCTCGTGCCCCGCGAGGCCTGGGCTTCGGGTCCGGAGCGGGAGCAGCACCCGGTGAAGGAGGGGGTGACTGGATCTGGCCTGCAGGGCTCTGGGTCTGGTCCCTCTCCTTCCCCGGTGTTGGATCCGTGGGAGGCGGCGGTGGCTTCTGGCGGTGGGGTGTCTTCGTCCTCGGCTTCCCTCCCAGCTCCGGGTGTTGGGCGTGGCCCGTCGGCCCCGTCCCGGCCCCTACCTCCCCCTCCTCCTCGCTCTTTTGGGGCCGGACCTGGCGTCCGCCGCCTCGATCCTTCGCGGGGCCGACGCGTCGGCCGCCTGGTCCGGCTCCTGGTGATGGGATCCTTCCTCCTCCCCCGTCGCAGCAACAATCCCGCCCCTCCTCCTCCTCCCACAGCAACCCCTCAGCGCTTACTTGCTTCGCTTGCCACAGACCGGGCCACTTTCAGTCTCGATGCACCAATCCACCATTCTGCTTGATTTGTCGCTCTGATGGTCACCTCACGGTTAACTGCATGGATAGGCAGAAACCTCCCGCGGTCATCTAGTTTGGTCTGGGTCTTCCTGGCTGCTCCTTCTTCGCCTTCGATGGTGACCTGCCTGTTCGGGAGGTGGCTCCTACGCTGTCCAACGCGGCTATTGTCTCTGTCAAAGACCAAAAGATCTCCCCCCAAACTCTGCTGGAAGGGCTTCGCATCTGGGATGTGGCTGGTTGGGACTGGCAAGTTGTGCAGCTGTCAGATTTTGACTTCTCTGTGGTGTTCCCCTCCAAAGATTGCCTGCGAATGATCGCTTCCTGCACCAGCTTCACCTTACCTCTTAATCAACTGGTGGTTTCTGTCAAAGCGGCTGCATCCAACGGCACTGCAGTTGGTCCTCTGTCTCAAGTTTGGGTGTTGATTGATGATTTACCTGCTAGTCTGCGCTCGTCTGCTTTCCTCATGTCCTTTGGGGTTTTGATTGGGAAACCCATTGAGGTGGATGAGGAGTCTTTGAACAAGGTTGGTCCTGCTCGGATGAAGGTCTGGTGTGTTGTTCCTGATCGGGTGCATGGCTTCATTGATGTCTATCCCTCTCCCAATGGCATCAGGTTGCGGGTGCGGGTGGAGGGGGCGGCGGCGGCTTTCCATGCTCCACCTCCCCCCCTACTCCTGCTAATCCTTCGGATAAACATGACAAGGATGGGGATGGTTCTTTTGGTGGCCCCAATCAAAGTTTTGGGTCTAATCTCCGCTTCACTCAATCTGAATGGGACGGCTTGGCAGACTTAGAACGTGAGGTATTTCACTCTCAAGCGCCTGTTGGTGATGCTCCTCGTGAAGATGTAGTGATTCCCCCTTCTACCCAGATGGCCCCCTCTGCTGCTGCTGATCTGCCTAAGGCTCCGCCCTGCTCGGCTACTCCTGTGTCTGCTGCATGCTCCAACCTTCCGGCCCGCCCTATCTCCCCCACTCGTTCGGGTATTGAAGATCTCCCTGGCTCTCCTGCTCGAGACATGGTGGAATCCCAACACCCCTCGAAGAAGAAATCCTCAGTTCGCAAGTACTCGGCTAAGAGCCGGACCTCTTCGGGCTCGAAGCAATCCATGACGGGGATCTGCCGGCGCCTTGATCATGATCTGGGCTCCATGTCCCGCTCGGGCCCCCACGCTGGCTCTCCTGCTGCGCGGTCGCCTGCTATCCGCTCCCCGGTGTCCATGGCCCGCAAAGGTAGGCGGGTGTCCCATTCTGGTGGCTCTATTCTGGAAAGGGCGGAGAAGCGGGCAGCGGCGAAGGACCTCCCTCCCCCAGGTACCTCCCCATCCCCATCTGCCACTGTTTCTCCGGTTCGGGTGGTTTTACCTTCGATGTCTGATGATCATCTTTTAAATATTATGTCGGACGTGGGTTTGGTGGTTGACACTTCTGTTGGCTCTCCCAGTTCGCTTCTTGCTATTATTCGGGCTAATGAATTGGCCCAAGCGGCCATTGTGAAAGCCAAAGAGGCCGTTGCCTCGCGGGTCGCAGATGTTGGTTGTGGTGTGGGGGAGGCTTCGGGTGCTGGTAGTGGCCAGCCCTCATCCTGCCTTGCTAAGAGGGGCACTAATAAACGATGTAAACCCTGTGTGGCCCCCAGCAGGTCGAGCCTCCGTATCAAGAACCTTTCGTATAAATGAGGGCCTTATTCTGGAATATTAGAGGGTTCGGTGCTAGGGGGCGCCGTGACCAACTGAAAGATTTGGTCCGTTCTAATTCTATTGACTTTGTGGGGCTGGTTGAAACATTTAAGGATTCCTTTTCCCCCAGTGAGCTTTCTGCTATCGTGGGTATGGATAGATTTCATTGGCAATCTATACCGGCTTCGGGCCACTCTAGAGGGATTCTGATCGGTTCTAATAAGGACATTTTTGACTTTGTTGCTTTTGATCATGGGTTTTATTGGGCTAGTGTGGTTCTCTCGCACAGATCTATGAATACCCTCTGTGAATTTATAGTTGTTTATGGGCCCGCGGATCACTCCTTTTCGCATCTTTTCCTTGATGAACTTTCGATCAAGATTGAGTCCTGTACTCTTCCGATGGTTATTGGGGGAGACTTTAATCTTCTGCGATGCCCTCTTGACAAGAATAATGATAATTTTTCCTGGTCTTTAGCCAATGCTTTTAACGACTTTATTAGTGCCAACGCTATTCGGGAGCTTCCTCGGGGGGGAGCCCTCTTTACTTGGTCTAATCATCAGGTGAACCCTATCAGATCCGTGCTTGATCGTGTCTTCCTGTGTCCTAGTTGGGATGCCTTGTTTCCTAGGTCCTCTCTTTTCGCTAAGTGCATCGTAGGGTCAGACCACACCCCTTTGATTCTTGATGATGGTTCCATTCGCAATAGACCTCCGGCTAGATTTCAGTTTGATGCTTCTTGGCTGTCTGTTGAGGGCTTTGTTGACATGGTTGCGGCGAAGATCTCCCAATCCATTTCTCACAACTCCCGCTCTTTTGGCCCTCTGGATGATTGGCAGTCATGTGCTTATGCCTTACGAAAATTTCTTAGAGGCTGGTCGCGTAATCGTGCGGCGGAGGATCGCCGCACCAAAGCCTTCCTTGAAAATCAGATCCTGGAGCTGGACCGTACTGCTGACTCTATTGGGCTCGCTGAGGATGGTTGGGCTGTTCGCTATAATCTGGAGGCTGCTCTTCTGCAGCTGCACCATCAGGCTGAGATCTATTGGCGCCAGAGGGGCACCCTTAATTGGACTCTCAAAGGGACGCTCCTACTGCTTCTTTGCGATCGCAAACGGTAGGCGTAGGCGTTGCGAGATTAATAGCCTGTTGATTAATGGTATGCGCTCTTATGATCAATCCGTGATTATGGCTCACGTTGTGGACTTCTTTTCGTCTCTGTTAAGAGCTAAACCTCCATCGGGCCTGTCCATCTCCCCCCACCTCTAGAGTTCTGGTCTTAAAATTTCTCCTGAGGAGAATGCATCCTTGATGATTCCGCTCTCCGATCAGGAAATCTGGGATGTGGTTAATTCTGCCAATCTTAATGCTGCTTCCGGGCCTGATGGCTTCTCCATCCCTTTCTTTCGGAAATTTTGGCCCCAGTTGAAACAGTTGGTGTGTAACGTTATTCAGGGTTTTTGTCTTGGTACTGTCGACATCTCTCGCCTGAACTATGCTGTTATATCCCTGATCCCTAAGGTAAAGGGTGCAGATGTCATTTCCCAATTCCGGCCTATAGCGTTGATTAACAACTTTGCCAAGTTCCCTTCCAAAGGCTTTGCGAATCGGTTGTCTCCGGTAGCTCACAGAGTTATTAGTCCCTTCCAGTCTGCTTTTATCAAAGGGCGTTTTATTTTAGATGGTATTCTCTCCCTTCATGAGATTGTTCATGACCTTCATGTGCGGAAATCCAAAGCCATTATCCTCAAGCTAGACTTCGAAAAAGCGTATGACTCGGTTAGCTGGCCTTTTCTCAGGCAGATTCTTCTTGCCAAAGGGTTCGACGGTGCTTATGTTCACCGTATCATGCAGTTGGTCTCGGGTGGCCACACTGCAGTTGCCGTAAATGGTGCTATTAGCAACTTCTTTGCGAATGGGAGGGGCCTCCGCCAAGGGGATCCGGCCTCCCCTGTTCTTTTCAACTTTGTGGCTGACGCCTTCTCCTGTATGCTCTCCAAAGCGGCTCGATGTGGTCATATTATCCCTGTGGTTTCTCACCTACTTCCGGAAGGGGTCTCTCATCTACAATATGCGGATGATACAATCATCCTGGTAGAGTTGGACAATGCCTGTATTGCCAATCTGAAATTTATTCTGTTGTGTTTCGAAGCTGTTTCTGGTCTTAAGATCAATTTCGCCAAGAGTGAGGTTATGGTGACGGGGGTTGACCGGGCGGAGGCCTTGCGGGTGGCCAGGCTCCTCAACTGCTCTTTAGGTTCCTTTCCTTTCAAATATTTAGGTCTGCCTATCTCTCCTGGTCTGCTTCACGCGAAAGACTTCGCTCCGGTGGTTGCTAAAGTGGGGAATAGGGTGCTTCCTTGGAGGGGTAGGTATAATACCAATGCTGGCAAAGTGGCTCTAATCAACTCTTGCTTATCCTCTCTCCCGATGTTCCTTATGGGTTTTTATCGTCTCACGGATGGAGTGCATGCTGGCTTCGACAAACATAGGGGTGGCTTTTATTGGAATTCTGCTGATAACAAAAGAAAGTATAGGTTGGTCAAGTGGCAGTTTATGTGCAAGCCTAAAAATCTTGGGGGGTTAGGCATTATTAATACTCGGGTGATGAATATTTGTCTGCTCGTTAAGTGGTGGTGGAAAATTATGACGGTTGGGGCCGATGTGCTGTGGTCTTCGATTCTTAAGGCTAAATATTATCCTAACTCCAACCCTATGTTTGCCCCCGCGCGGCGCGGTTCGCAGTTTTGGAAAGCCCTTGTTAAAGTGCGGCCGATTTTTCTGGAGCACGTTAAGTTTTGTGTGGGTAATGGGTCCGCTGTTCGTTTTTGGTTAGATTGGTGGTCTGGGGATGCTCCCCTGGCTGTTAGCTTTCCGGTTCTGTTCTCTTATTGCCCCAATCCGCAAATCTCCATCGCGGAGGTGGCTGCTAATAATTGGGACTTGGCTTTTCGTCGGGCCCTGTCTCCTGAAGAGTTGGAAGAATGGCAAAGTCTTTCTGCCCTCTTCCCTGTGCTCTCGGAGGAGGCCGACTCGGTGGTTTGGCCGCTTACGGCCTCTGGTATATTCTCGGTCAAATCGCTGTACTCTAGACTGATTGGTGGTACTACTTCGGGTAGATTCTCTTGTGTTTGGAAATCTAAGGTCCCTCCTAAGATTAAGATTTTCCTCTGGCAAGCCTTCCGTGGTCGCCTCCCTTCTGCTGATCAGATCAAAAAACGCAACGGGCCGGGCTCGGAATTCTGTAACTTGTGTGGGGCTTTGGAAAACTCTAATCACATCTTTTTCAACTGTGTTCTCGCCAAATTAGTTTGGGCTTGCGTCAGATCCTGGCTTCGGGTCTCCTGGAATCCCTCCTCTTTCTCAGATATTAGAACCCTAGCCAAATCTCTGGTAGGGGTCACCAGGAGGGTATTCTGGGTTGGCTTGGGAGCCTTATGTTGGGCACTATGGACCATTAGAAACAAATTTACTATTGAGCTTATCTTCCCATCTAAGCCTGCTGATGTTCTTTTCAAATCATGTATATTCTTGCAGCAGTGGAGATCATTGACTAAGGAGCCAGATCGGGACGCCCTGGACCTGCTCATCACCAAAATTCGGGCTTCAGCCTCTCAGATCTCCGGGACGAATCATGGTGTATAATTTTGGTGCTGTAGTTTGCGGGATTAGGTCTTCTTCTCTTCCCGGCCTGCGTGCCGTGCTTGGCAGCTGCCTGTATCGCTACTACTTTGGGTCTATTTACCTTTCTCTGTGGCTCTGTGTTCGTGTGAGCATTGGGTATTCGTGACGCTGCCGTGTGGCTTTATCTATAAAGTCGGGCCTTGGCCTTTTCTCTAAAAAAAAAGTTGTTTCCCTAGCCCTTCTACCTTTGGCGTTTGGTCGTAATTATGTCCTAAGTGCCACCACAGCCATGACTTATATCTCCGTTCGCCCCCCTCTTGAAACATATCATTTTCAGCAGCTCACAGTTGTTCCCACAGCTACGTTGCAAAACAGGTAACCTTCATTGTAGTTGTTTTCTCACCAAACAAACAGATATGTCTCCCTTCTTGAGATCTTTATCGTTTTTTTCCTTTTACCAGCGAGAGGTTTGCTTTTTTTCTTATTTATATTTATTTCTTTTTTTGTGGGACTTATTTATATTTATTTCGAAATTACTATATATATAGATATAGATATGAAAAAAAATTACTTAGTTTTTTTTAAAATCTTCACTGCACATGGTAAAAATGTTCGACAAATGTAAAAAGCTTGCTCTCACGGGTTTTCATACAATTTGTAATGATCCATCTTGTTAAACCTTGTTATTAGTAGATTATTGCCATCATATAACATAATGCATCTCATGCCACGGGTCAAAACCGTGCAAGTTATAGTTTTTGCGTTATGCTGAAATCTGATCATATATGAATTCTTGTTCATGAGTACTCTTCATTTTGGCCTTTTTCCTGTAATTTTGTTGGATTATAGTGTTGTTTTTATATTTTATTGGTTTATAATGCGTTTTTTCTATTTTTTAAATTTGAGAACATTATTTGAAAATGCGAACATTGTTTCAAACCATGAATATTTTTTGAAATTCCAATTTTTTTAAACATGAACATTTTTAGAAAATTTTAAATTCTCTGATTTGTTTTCTTTATTAATAAATATAGTCATTTTTTAATTCAAATTTTCTAAATAAACTCAACATTTTTTATATTTTGTAAACATTTTCTTAAAAGCACAAATAATTTTGGAAAAATTTGAACATTTATTTAAAATATTTTTTATTAGAATATGAACAATTTTTATAATTTAAAAAAAAAGAAAATATGAACATATTATAAAATATTTTTGAAAAATTTCCAAAAACACACTTTTTAAAAAAAATGAATATTTTATTAAAAATTGAAAAAGTCCTCTTTGCTCAAAACTAACCGTGATTATGACAGTGATGGTCCATCCGTCATGCTTGACGTGGCATCGAAGTCAACTCTGTTACGCCGGACTGTTTATTTGATCGTTATTATAGGTGGGGCGCATCAACTCTGGTCCCTCAAAACATTTTCACTCTGGGACATTTCCTCAAGCAGGTTGTATGCGTGCCACACCACGGGCTGCTTGTCCTCGGCTCCCTGCCGCCGGGGTGTGGGATGTGTAAAGATGGGTTAAGTGTATACCTTAGCAGGAACGCGTTGCGTGTTATTTATAGGCACAAGAGATTACAGGGTTTAGGTAGTTAGGTTGTTGTAGGATTGATCTCCAAGTCATAATCTATACAAAGGATAGAGATCAACCTAAACATATCCTAACTACCTGATTACAACACGCACACGCCCACACATGTATACGGTTTATATGTACATCGTATACATCCTATAATACATACTTTAACACGCCCCCTCAATCACAACTTTATCAAGTTGAGATTGTTCTTGAATTCTTTCAACTTGCGCCATGACAAGGCTTTAGTAAAACCATCTGCAACCTGATCATTAGTAGGAATAAAACGAATGTCCAATAGCTTCTTGGCTACTCTCTCACGAACAAAATGATAGTCTACTTCAATGTGCTTTGTTCTTGCATGGAACACTGGATTTGCTGACAGATAAGTAGCACCAATATTGTCACACCATAATCGTGCAACAGAGGAATGATTTACACCTAGTTCAGCAAGCAGACTTTGAACCCATATCAACTCAGCCGTGGCATTTGCTAGAGCTTTGTATTCAGCCTGAGTGCTGGATTTAGACACAGTGGCTTGTTTTCATGCGCTCCAAGATATGAGGTTTGGTCCAAAGAAAACAGCAAAACCACCAGTTGACCTTCTATCATCAGGACAACCTGCCCAATCTGCATCTGAAAAGGCACTTACCACATTTGAGCTTGACCTTGTGAATTTTAATCCAGTACTCATAGTACCTTTGAGATATCTCAAAATTCTCTTCACTGCAGGCCAATGCTGAAGAGTAGGGGCATGCAAGAACTGACACACCTTGTTGACAGGAAAACATATGTCAGGCCTTGTGAAAGTGCGTTATATCGACTAGAGGGGGGTGAATAGGCGATTTTTATGAAAGTCTTCAAAACATGGAAGTTATGAAGACAAACGAAAGAAATAAACCTATTACCATGCAGCGGAAGGTAGACTACACTAGGCAAGCCATAGTCAAGTATTCAATAGAGTGAAAGCACAATGACTTAATAGCAGCAATGTAGTAAGGATCAGGTAGGAAGATATTATGAAGCCTAACAGAACATGCAGTCACTCAGTGAAGACAAAAGATAGTGCAAACATACAATGACTTCACAAGGAGCAACAGTAAGTAAAGGGAAGGGAAGATGAAACCAGTGACACGCTGAAGACAATGATTTGTTGGAAAAGTTCCAGTTGCTGTGAAAACTGTACGTCTGGTTGGGGCGGCTAGGTATTTAAACCTTAGAACACACAGTACCGGACACCCAGTCCTGAACACGCAGCTCAGGACACCCAGTCCTCACCGTATTCCCCTTGTGCTAAGGTCACACAGACCTCGCCCAATCACTCTGGTAAGTCTTCAAGGTAGACTCCCAAACCTTCACAGACTTCGTTCACCGGCAATCCACAATGTCTCTTGGATGCTCAGAACGCGACGCCTAACCGGCTGGAGGATGCACAGTCCTCAAGTGTAATAAGTCTTCAGATCGCACAGACAAGAAGACTTAAGTGATGCCTAATTCTCTTTGGCTCTGGGTGGTTAGGGCTTTATCCTCGCAAGGAATTCTCTCTCAAAGGCTTCGAGGTGGGTTGCTCTCAAACGACAAAAGTCCGTACTCTGAATCTGAGCAGCCAACCGTTTATGGTTGTAGGGGGTGGGCTATTTATAGCCACTTGGCAACCCGACCTGATTTGTCCGAAATGACCCTGGGTCACTAAGGAACTGACACGTGTTCCAACGGTCAGATTTCAAACTCACATGGCAACTTTACTTGGGCTGCAAGAAAAGCTGACTTGTCCGACTCTGGACAAGATTCGCTCTCATAGTCTTCACTCGAAGACATAGGTTTTGTTTAAGCATCACTTCAGTCATTCTGACTGGTTCTCTTGGACCCCACTTAACAGTACGGTGGTTCCTATGACTCAACACAAAAGAAAAATAACTACGAAAGATCTAAGTCTTCGAGCTCCATAGGCTTCATGTGGTGTCTTCTCTTGTCATAGTCTTCAATGTGAATATCTTCATATACCACCTTTGACTTCAATGTCTTCATACATTTTTAGGGGTCATCTCTAGTAGGAAAACCGAATCAATGAGGGACTTCTACCTGTGTTATCCTGCAATTCTCACAAACACATTAGTCCCTCAACTAGGTTTGTCGTCAATACTCCAAAACCAACTAGGGGTGGCACTAGATGCACTTACAATCTCCCCCTTTTTGGTGATTGATGACAAACTAGTTGAAGTTTTCAACGGGGAATATAATCTGTGAAATTGTAAAGGATAAGGAATTGTCTTCATAAGTTGCAAGGGCTCCCCCTGAAGATGTGCATATAAGTAATTTGCTTTTGGAATGCAAATGCACATGGCAGGTTGTACTTGTGGAGATCCACTTCAACTTATGATGACAATCCACTATGCATGTGAAAGTATATGAAGATAATGACATGCATAATGGAAAATGGACGTCTGCAGAATGATCTAAGTGCGGAATTTATCATCGCACATGCGGAATTTATCATCGCAAAACAAGGTGGCAGATAAGTAGCAGACGACCATCGAGTTTAAGTGTTACAACTCAAAGAACCAAATGTAGCAAAATGAGAGTTGTAAGCACGAAGCAAAATATAAAGCACCCACCCATATGGACCCGGTTGAAGACTATCAACCTCATATGCTTCTCCCCTTTTTGTCAGTAAGGACCAAGAAGGTTTGAAGACATAGAGCATCTACTCGTTCCCATGAGGAGTAGGTGAAGCAGCAGGGTTGTAGGTGGTGTTTGGCGGTGCTGAAGAGCTTGGAGCAGAGTTGAAGCGTGCCGAAGGAGGTGGCGGTGAAGTAGCATCGTCTTCATCCTCGATAACTCTGGCAGTCACTGTTGCAGCAGAGGAAGAGAACTCAGAGTCTTCAAGGGATGGAGTTCCTCGCAGCACGGCCCTTCGAGGAGGTGTGGAGTCAAACTTGAATCGCTCAGTGAAGCTATCCTCTTGAAGATTATCTTCAGAACACATCATCGTTAGCCCTTTCCATGTGCGGCGATAGGTTTCATGGGCAACGAAAGCATTCTTGGTGGCCAGATTGCGAATGCGATTAACATCCACCAAGAGGCTTTTCATCTGACGCTTCAGCCAGTCATGATGCCTATCCTGTTTCTGATGAAGAGTCACAAGAAGCTCTCGGTCGTTGAGAACACGAGTGCGCTTCTTGGGTCTTGGAGCAGTTGTACTATCAGTGGCTTCAGTGGAAGCAGGGTGTGGTGCACGTGTAGTGCCAGCCAAAGGATACACCCGAGTGACTGCTTCAACTCCTTCAAGGTTCTGAGAGAAACTCTGATGTTCTGCATTCTGAAGACTTAGAGGTTCCTTTGCAGGCTCAGGATAGATGGCTTCAGTAGAGATATCCACATCAGGCAGAAAAATCCTATGATTGCGAGCAGATGGCTGATATGAGATATCAGAGTGAAGTTTAATTAGCCGCATTACCCATGGGGCGTAGAACTTCAAGCCAAACAGATCAGAGCCTGATGCAGCAAGTTGGCGAATGAAGAAGTCCTGTGCATTGAAGCATTTTCCATGAAGGATATAGAAGACCAAAGTCTTCATTGCACCCTCAAGCTTGGCATTTGGAGAGTGCCTCTTGATGGGCCAGAGAGTTCGCCTGATGATGTGATAGATGGTTCTTGGCAGATACTCAAGGTCTTCAACGAAGAACTCCGTTGGATAAGCAGCATCTTGGGGCAATGGCTTCATCATGCTGAGCATCTGACTCATATCAGGTTCAGGCCTCTGAAAGATGCTCTCAATAGCTTCACTATGCAGCTGACAGCCATGCTCGTAGAGATCGCCAGGAGTGGGCAGACCAGTGAGCTCAATGATGTCAAATGCATTGGCTTCGTGATGAACGTTTCCGGTCATCCACTCCAGGACCCAAGTCTTCGGATCTCTGTTGTACCCGCGGATGTGAAGTGTGGCATGGAATTGGAGGGGCAGCTCTTCATTCCAATGCTCTTGGTCAGTAATGAACGGCAGCAGTCCAACTTCCTTGAAGCAATCCAAAGCTTCTTCCAGACAGGGCAGACCAGCTATGGCTTCAATGTCAAGGCGCTTGTGTGGGAAGATGCGACCTTGGTTGTAAAGAATGCATGAGTAATAGCTTCGCTGAGGATAGCTCCAGAACCGATCAGATGATATCCTTTCCCTTGAGTAGGGGTCCCTGGAGCTATCGAAGAATGTGTTGTCTGCCCTGAAGCCATTGATATTGAAGGAGCCAGGTGCTGATGCAGGACCTGGGAACCTTGGCAATCTTGGGATTGGCTTCTGTACCTGAGGCCTGTGCTTAACATGATAGTTGAACTGGGGACCGGCAGCAGACTCAGGAACAGAAGTGGCGGGATCAGTGGCTTCGCTGTCTTCTGATGCTTTTGTTGGGGAGGGCTCCACATTAGCTTCATTGGTGGTTGTGGCAGCCTCAAGATTTTCATCATCCACTTGACGAGCTGGAGGGTCAGTCACAAGCACGTTCTCCGTGGGAACTTGTGGGACTTTTTCTTCCGCGGCTGATGCAGCCGGATTTTCTTCAACAAAGACTTGAGGCCTTGGACCTTTGTGAAGCCTGCGCAACGCGGGCGACGCCTGTGGAGTTGGAGTGGGCTGGGCCTCATAGTCTTCTTCCTCTTGTGGGCGATCCACCCATGAAGCATCCTGTTCAGTTGGCGTCAGTGGACGACCAATGCTGATGAGTTCGCTGTTTTCAAGCTGAGGAAGGACTGCACCATCTTCTACATTGTCATGTTGACCAATGTCTTCAGCAGCGATGGGATCAGCTGCTGGAAAGTCTTCAGCTTCATGAGCCTCTGTGGAAGCAGGCTCATGGATAGTTAGTTGGCGTTCATCTTCAGGATAGACCATAGAAATGGGTTCAACTATCAAGGGCTCTATGGGAGCAGCCCGATCTTTCTTGGTCTTCCTCTTCTTCTTGGAGGGGGCAGTAGGAGAGGCTTCAGATTGTTTCCTCTTCCTGGCTTCAGCCTCAGCAGTCCTTGTCTTCTTAAGCTCTGAAGCGGTTGACCGCCTTTTTGGCTTCGAGCCAGTCATTCTAGTTATGAAGACAATAGGAACTGCTTCTTGCCTTGGTGCGTCAGGTTTAGCCGTAGCTGGCTTCTTCTTCTTCTTTGCAGCCATCCCGGGGTCGATGCCAGGACGCCTAAGGGCCTTGTGCTTCTCAGCCTCATTGTAGGCTTGCACACATCTGTCAGCCAGAGTCTTCATGCGCTCACGCGAACCCTGAGCTTCTGCACGTTTCTTCAGAAAGGCTTCCTTGAGCTCGTGCATCATGATCTTGAAGTTCTTCACTTCTTGCACACTGAGCTTGTCCATATGCTTCTTGAACTGAGCCTTTTCATAGTCAATCTTTTGCTTCAGTTCAACAATGCGCTGGGCGATAGCTAGCTCTGAAGTAATGGCGCCTTGGAAAGCGACACTGAGGCCACTGCAGATCTTCAAAGCTGATGTTTGGCGTGTCAAACCACTCGTCAATGAAGTTGTGGATGATGGTCACATCAAAGAGAGGCAGATCATTGAAGATTTTTGCTTCTTCTTTGCTCTTGATGAGTTGCTCAAGAGCGTCATCTGCTAGATCTTCATCACTTGACAGATCGATGGCGTCATTGCGCAGAATGGCAGCCGCAGTTAGCTCTTGGCCGGTGTGTGGCAGAGGCATCTTGGCCTTCTGGGGCTTGGAGATGCGAGATAAGTCTTCGGACTGCACACTGTCTTTAGGAGGTGCAGTTGCCAGTGGCTTCGCCCGTGAGATTTTTGGTGAAGGGGCAGGCTTTGAAGCTTTAGGCTTCTTCAGCTTCTTTGTCTTCGGCACTGCAGGCGCTTCTTCTGATTCAGCTTCAGCTACAGGCTCATTCACTGCAGTCCCTTGAACCAAGATACGGGTGATGAGGCCTTCAAGGTTGTAGAAAGGACCGATGACATTTGGTTCTGCTTCTCGTGTGCCATCTGCCCTTGGTGCTGAGGGACCAGGGTTGAAGTCTAATCCCAAAGTCTTCTTGTTTTGCTTCGCAGAGTTCTGGGCAAACTGGAAGTTGCGCTTGAACAGATTGTCGTCATGACACCATAGTAGTGACGATGGGTGTGCATCAGCAGGCTGTGGCCCACGGACCATGCATGGATAGAAGCCTTGTTCAATGGCTTCATCTCTGGACCTGGGTAGAAGATTCTTGTATAGGATGTCTCCCCACGGTCTCTTGATGGCGTTTTTCTCAGCATATTCTTGGGTTACAAATCGGTATTTGAACCATTGTTCTGCCCAATATCTTCGAATCCATTGGATTCGGGTCTTGCGCTGATTGTAATCCTCTTCAGGATCTGTCTTGTACAGTTCTGAGAGTTCATCTGGCAGATCTCTGGATGTTTCTCCACGACGCTTTCTGCCACCCTTCCTTACTGATTTCTCTGAAGCCATAAACTTTAACTTGAAAGGCTTCAACACGTTCAAAGGCTTCAAAGGTTTTCGCTTGCTGGACCAACAGGAACTGGCTTCGGGAGAATTTATGTGATGTTGTAAGAATTCTGCAAATGAATGCAGACTATGAGAACCAAAGGATTCTCCCATGGACATGTACCTGTGACAGCATTAAGGTGCGAGGGAAGGGGAAGAGGTCATATGCATTCTCAGAAGATTTTGAAGATAAATCAGTTTAGAAGACATTGACCTTATCGTGCGAAGACATTCACTCATAGATAAGGAGTTGGTTCCAGATTTGTACGAATCCATAGATCAGTACAAGTGAGGAATCTAACTACTTTGTGAAGCACAAGTGAATATACTAGGCATGTTATGAAATGCAGTATGAAAGAGATCTAACTTGTGTGAATAGAAACTGCTTGTGGTAGAAAGTGACAAATCCATAGGATCAACGGTGTTGTAAAAAGGAAGTTTTATTTACCACACCAAGAACTGCTAGACGGAGTGGAAGATGAGGCCGAGCAGTTCGATCTTCCGTGCCCTAACTTGGCGACGGAGGACACCTACGGCGACGGCGGAGAGGACGATGTCCGCGGTCGGCGTGAAGATGGCGTCAGAGAGGTTGCGGCAGCGAAGCGCTTCGTCGCCGGCGTCGTCGAGGGCTAGCGGTGGTGCTAGGGTTCGTGCGAGAGTGGAAGAAGAGATAATGACCGCTGTGAAGTGTGTATTTATAGGTATATGGGCGGCACTGCGCTATTACACAGGTGCCCCTGGCGATTCGCATCTGAGGAACACGTGGCCATTATGCGGAATTTTGGGGTTCGTTCCACGTCCCACGCACGCCTGGATTGTCGGGTGGTCGCTCCTACTTCTCCGGGTTTTTTATGTGGAGTAATGAGCATTGAAAACGAACTTAATGGCTGTCTCTGTATCTTCTGCTGACAAGGACGCAGAGAAGACATTCGACAGTTTCAATAGAATGCATATGATTTGGAGAGATAGAATTTGAGATAGAAAGCATAGAGAGGTTAGGGTCCGATCACATTCACTTAGTTCAAAAGATTCAACAAGAAGACATAGCTATACGTGAATGCTATAGAGGACAGAACACTAGTATATATATATCTCTATAATCAACATAGTGAAGATAATCATGAAGATATGTTGAGATCGAAGCCAAACCAAATGTGAAGGCATTGCAAGGTAACGCCATGAGTGAAACACTTCAAAATAGAACGTTTGGTGGTGGCGTTACCCACCGTATAGGAAGTATTAGACCCAGACACGGCGCACAATTATCGTGGCGCTCCGAAGTCAAATTCCACATTAATGTATTCACACTTAGAATGTATGTCTTCATTGATTGAAGATATACTTTACTTCGTGTGTTGCACATCTAAGTCATCAATATGCATAAGGGTTAGGATGTGTGCCTGATCACAGGACATTTGAGGATTCCAGGATATTTAGCTCACACCGTAACTTGCAAAATCTCTTCTCATCCAAGGGCTTGGTGAAGATATCTGCCAATTGCTCTTCAGTGTTGACGTGTATGATATCAATGTCTTCCTTCACAACATGATCTCTGAGAAAGTGATGACGAATTTCAATGTGCTTTGTCTTCGAGTGCTGAACTGGGTCGTTGGCAATCTTGATGGCGCTTTCTTTGTCGCAGTAAAGTGGCACTTGCTTCAGATGAATGCCATAGTCCTTGAGTGTTTGCTTCATCCACAGAAGCTGAGCGCAGCAAGATCCAGCAGCAATGTATTCAGATTCAGCAGTGGAGAGAGATACACAGTTCTGCTTCTTTGAAGACCAACATACAAGTGATCGTCCCAGAAAGTGACATGTGCCTGATGTAGACTTGCGATCAACTTTGTCACCAGCATAATCAGCATCCGAGAATCCAACCAGATCAAACTCTGAGCCCTTTGGATACCATAATCCTAGAGTTGGGGTGTGAGCCAAATATCGAAGAATTCGCTTCACAGCTAAGTGATGCGACTCCTTTGGTGCCGCTTGAAATCGAGCACACATGCAAACACTAAGCATAATATCTGGCCTAGATGCACATAGATAAAGTAAAGAACCAATCATGGAGCGGTATACCTTTTGATCGAACTCTTTACCATTGTCGTCGGGACCCAGATGATGTTTGGCTGGCATTGGTGTTGTGAAGCCTTTGCAGTCTTGCATACCGAACTTCTTCAGGCAATCTTTGAGATACTTCTCTTGAGATATGAAGATGCCGTTGCGTTGTTGTCGTATTTGAAGACCGAGGAAGAACTTCAGCTCTCCCATCATGGACATCTGATATTGCTCTTGCATCATATATCCAAACTCTTCACTGTACTTCTGATTGGTGCAGCCGAAGATAATGTCATCCACATATATTTGGCACACAAACAGTTCACCATCATATGTCTTCGTGAAGAGAGTGGGGTCTAGGGAACCAGGTATGAAGCCTTTGCTCTTCAGGAAGTATTTGAGTGTGTCATACCAGGCCCGAGGGGCTTGTTTGAGGCCATACAGTGCCTTGTTGAGCTTGTATACCATGTCAGGATGTTTTGGATCTTCAAAGCCAGGCGGTTGTGCAACATACACTTCTTCTTCAATCTTGCCATTAAGAAAAGCACTCTTCACATCCATTTGATATAGAAGTATGTTATGATGATTTGCATAGGCCAGCAGTATGCGTATGGCTTCAAGTCTAGCCACAGGAGCAAATGTTTCATCGAAGTCAATGCCTTCCACTTGAGTATATCCTTGAGCAACGAGACGAGCTTTGTTTCTGACAACTTGACCATGCTCATCTTGCTTGTTGCGGTATATCCATTTGGTGCCTATTATATTGTGCTTCCGTGGATCAGGACGCTTAACCAGTTCCCATACATTATTCAGCTCAAACTATTGAAGCTCTTCTTGCATAGCTTGAATCCATTCAGGTTCCATGAAGGCTTCTTCAACTTTCTTGGGTTCTGTTATTGAGACGAATGCGAAGTGCCCACAGAAATTTGCTAGCTGAGTTGCCCTTGAACGAGTGAGTGGACCGGGTGCATTGATGCTATCAATTATTCTTTCAATCTGCACTTCATTGGCAACGCGAGGATGTACAGGGCGAAGACTTTGCTCTTGCTGATCATTGTCGTTGTTAGAAGGAATGTCTTCAGGCTGAGCATTGTCTTCATGTTGATCAGGTGCTGAGATGATAAGTTCTTCTTCAGGATGAGCTTCAGAAGGTATAATTTCTCCAGTTCCCATTAGCTTGATTGATTCACTGGATGGAACTTCATCTAGCACATTTGGCAGTTGCTCTCTTTGTGAACCGTTGGTCTCATCGAACCGCACATCCACTGTTTCAACCACTTTGTAATGAAAGAGATTGAAGACTCTGTAGGAGTGCGAATCCTTTCCATATCTAAGCATAAAACCCTCATGTGCTTTTGGTGCAAACTTTGAGGTGTGATGTGGGTCCTTGATCCAACACCTTGCGCCAAATACTCTGAAGTAACTGACATTTGGCTTCTTGCCAGTAAGGAGCTCATAAGATGTCTTGTTCAGAAGCTTGTGAAGATAAACATGATTGATTGTATGGCATGCAGTATCAATGGCTTCAGGCCAGAATTTTCTTGGGGTCTTGTATTCATCTAGCATCGTTCTGGACATCTCAATGAGTGTTCTGTTCTTGCGTTCGACGATGCCATTCTGCTGTGGTGTGTACGGGGCCAAGAATTCATGTGTGATGCCCAAGATATCAAGATATGTATCAAGTCCTGTGTTCTTGAATTCAATGCCATTTTCACTTCTGATGTGCTTTATCTTGGCGCCATAATTATTCATAGCTCGATTGGCGAAGCGTCTGAAGACATCCCGCACTTCAGTCTTGTAAAGGATTATGTGCACCCAAGTATATCTAGAATAATCATCAACAATGACAAAGCCATAGAGACAAGCAGTAGTAGTAAGAGTTGAGTAATGAGTGGGACCGAAAAGATCCATGTGAAGCAGTTCGAAGGGTCGAGTAGTGGTCATGATTGTCTTCGAGGGATGTTTGGCCCTCGTCATCTTCCCTGCTTCACAGGCACCGCATAAGTGATCTTTCTTGAACTTGACACCCTCGATGCCTATGACATGCTTCTTCTTTGCCAGGGTGTGGAGGTTCCTCATGCCAGCATGCCCAAGCCTCCGATGCCAGAGCCAGCATTCTGAAGCTTTTGTTAGAAGACATACGGCAAGCTGTGGTCCTGCTGAGAAATCTACCACGTACAAATCATCTTTTCGATACCCTTCAAATACTAGAGACTTGTCAGATTCCATTAGTACAAGGCAACGATATTTTCCAAATATTACGATCATGTTCAAATTGCAAAGCATTGAGACAGACATTAAGTTGAAGCCAAGGGATTCAACAAGCATGACTTTATCCATGTGTTGATCCCTTGAGATTGCAACTCTACCTAGACCCAATACCTTACTTTTACCAGTGTCAGCAAATGTGATGTGGCTCTTGTCGGATGGACATAAGGTTGAATCCATAAGAACGCTTCTTTTGCCAGTCATGTGATTTGTACATCCACTATCAATAATCCATTCTGAAGACGCTGGTATCGTACCCTACAGTGCAGTTAGGGGGATAGGCTTCACCAAGAGCATTGTGAAGCAAAAGCATTTGTCGAACCAATGGGTTACGAAAGCTTAGATCCATGTTAGGACTAATAGGGAGAGTAGCAAGCGATTCAGGAACAAAGCACATAGTAAGACCATTCGGGCATTTGATCTTGTGCCCTACAAGATGTTTAAGGTCCCCAGCAATAGCGTCAGACGATTTTGGTTTTCTGCTGGAGACCTTTCCCTGCAAAAGAGAGTTAAGCTTTCTTAGCCACCCACATATTCAAGGGTGGCTTAGAAGCAATAAGTCTAAGTGCAGCATCTGAGAATTTTGGCTTTGGAGCCCTAGCAAACAGTCTTGCAGGAGGACAATAGTACTCATAAGAATAAGCAGAATAGTTCTTGGTCTTATGAAACATGGCGGTTTGATGAATCGCTCTCATATTCATATGCCTGAGTATGATTTCCCTACAAAGCATTTGCGTTAGTGCAACTCAGGTGAGTCCTCTATCTGTATGAAGCCTTTGGTCTAAGGTTTGTCTTCTTCACATGAGGTGTCATGATGACATTCACAGGAAGATTCTCCAGACACCTTTTCGGAACCCATATCTTCTTCATAGGTGGTCCATTCCTGTAGTTAGTACCAATGTACCTGGCAAACACTTCACCATTCTGATTCTTAAATAGTATATAGTTTGCATCAAAGGATTCATCAATGATAATGGGGTTAGCACAAGTGAAGCCAGATAGATTGGATGGATCTGCTAAAGGTTCCTTTGTAGCAATCCACATGGTTTTGGGGTACTGCTCAGGTTTCCAGTAAGTGTCGTCAGCATTCATTTTCCTTACGAACCCAACACCCTCTTTCCTCGGGTTTCGGTTCAGAATCTGCTTTTTGAGGACATCACATAGTGTCTGATGCCCTTTAAGACTTTTGTACATCCCTGTTTCAAGCAATGTCTTCAACCTAGCATTCTCATCAGCAATAGCAGTGGTATCCTCAGCAGAGGGGTTAGTTTCCACATCAACAGTTGAAGATATTGAAACAGCAGTAGCAGTAGAACATTCAGCAACAGAAGTAGCATTATCACGCTCAATGCATTTAAGACATGGTGGTTCAAATTCTTCCTGAGCAGAACTGGTCTGTTTGGCGCGAAGTGACTCGCTTTCCTTTTGAAGATCTTCATGAGCCGCTCTCAATTTCTCAAGATCTTGCTTCCTTTGAAGATAATCATAGGAAAGCTTTTCATGAGTTATTGAGAGAGTTTCATGACGACTTTCAAGTTCCTGATACTTAATGTGAAGATTTTTTATGTCTTCAATTAAGGATTCAAATCGAGTCATTTCAGCACCTAACAGATCATCGCTTCTGTCTAACAGTTTTTGAATATGTTCCATAGCTTTCTGTTGTTCAGTTGCAATTTTAGCAAGTGTTTTGTAGCTGGGTTTTGAACCACAATCAGAGTCATCGTCACTAGATGTTTGATAGTGAGTAGTGCGTGAGTTTACCTTGGCACCGCGTGCCATGAAGCAGTAGGTAGAAGCGGATTAGTCCTTGTCATTTGCATCGGTGTCGGTGATGAAGTCATTGTCTTCAGTGTTGAAGATGGACTTGGCAACGTATGCTGTAGCCAGACTTGCGATGCTTGAATCGGACTCCTCCTCAGACTCCACCTCCGCCTCCTCAGAAGCGGACTCCTCCTCTGAATCCATTTCCTTGCCAACAAACGCATGTGCCTTGCCAGATGAGCTCTTCTTGTGTGATGAAGACTTTGAGGAAGACTTGGAAGAAGACTTTGAGTATTTCTTCTTCTTCTTGTCGTCAGAGTCATATTCCTTGCTCTTCTTCTTCTTTTTGTTCTCATTGTCCCATTGTGGACACTCAGAGATGAAGTGGCCAAGTTTCTTGCACTTGTGACATGTTTTCTTCCTGTAGTCATGAGCAGAAGCTTCATCATTTCTTGAGCTTGATCGGGAAGACTTTCTGAAGCCTTTCTTCTTGGTGAATTTTTGGAACTTCTTGACAAGCATAGCAAGTTCCCTTCCAATGTCTTCAGGATCATCAGAACTGCTGTCAGATTCTTCTTCAGATGAGGAGACAGCTTTTGCCTTCAAGGCACGAGTTCTCCCATAGTTTGGACCATAGATATCTCTTTTCTCAGAAAGCTGAAACTCATGTGTGTTGAGCCTCTCAAGTATGTCAGACGGATCGAGTGTCTTGAAATCAGGACGTTCTTGAATCATCAGGGCTAGGATGTCAAACGAACTATCAAGTGATCTTAGTAGTGTCTTGACGACTTCAAGTTTGGTGATCTCAGTAGCGCCGAGGGCTTGAAGCTCATTTGTGATGTCAGTGAGTCGGTCAAATGTGTGTTGGACATTCTCATTGTCATTTCGCTTGAAGCGGTTGAAGAGGTTGCGAAGGACACTGATTCTCTGATCTCTCTGGGTTGAGATGCCTTCATTGACCTTGGAGAGCCAGTCCCAGACCAGCTTAGATGTCTTCAAAGCACTCACACGGCCATACTGTCCTTTGGTCAGATGACCACAGATGATATTCTTGGCAGTAGAGTCCAGTTGAACGAATTTCTTGACATCAGCAGCAGTGACACCTTCTCCAGCCTTGGGAACGCCATTCTCGACGAAATACCATAGGTCGACGTCAATGGCTTCAAGATGCATGCGCATCTTATTCTTCCAGTAGGGATATTCAGTTCCATCGAAGACGGGGCACGCAACAGAGACTTTAATTATCCCTGCAGTGCGTTATATAGACTAGAGGGGGGGTGAATAGGCGATTTTTATGAAAGTCTTCAAAACGTGGAAGTTATGAAGACAAACAAAGGAAATAAACCTATTACCATGCAGTGGAAGGTAGACTACACTAGGCAAGCCATAGTCAAGTATTCAAGAGTGAAAGCACAATGACTTAATAGCAGCAATGTAGTAAGGATCAGGTAGGAAGATATTATGAAGCCTAACAGAACATGCAGTCACTCAGTGAAGACAAAAGATAGTGCAAACATACAATGACTTCACAAGGAGCAACAGTAAGTAAAGGGAAGGGAAGATGAAACCAGTGACACGCTGAAGACAATGATTTGTTGGACCAGTTCCAGTTGTTGTGACAACTGTACGTCTGGTTGGGGCGGCTAGGTATTTAAACCTTAGGACACACAGTCCCGGACACCCAGTCCTGAACACGCAGCTCAGGACACCCAGTCCTCACCGTATTCCCCTTGAGCTAAGGTCACACAGACCTCGCCCAATCACTCTGGTAAGTCTTCAAGGTAGACTCCCAAACCTTCACAGACTTCGTTCACCGGCAATCCACAATGTCTCTTGGATGCTCAGAACACGACGCCTAACCGGCTGGAGGATGCACAGTCCTCAAGTGTAATAAGTCTTCAGATCACACAGACAAGAAGACTTAAGTGATGCCTAATTCTCTTTGGCTCTGGGTGGTTAGGGCTTTATCCTCGCAAGGAATTCTCTCTCAAAGGCTTCGAGGTGGGTTGCTCTCAAACGACAAAAGTCATACTCTGAATCTGAGCAGCCAACCGTTTATGGTTGTAGGGGGTGGGCTACTTATAGCCACTTGGCAACCCGACCTAATTTGTCCGAAATGACCCTGTGTCACTAAGGAATTGGCACGTGTTCCAACGGTCAGATTTCAAACTCACACGGCAACTTTACTTGGGCTGCAAGCAAAGCTGACTTGTCCGACTCTGGACAAGATTCGCTCTCATAGTCTTCACTCGAAGACATAGGTTTTGTTTAAGCATCACTTCAGTCCTGAACACGCAGCTCAGGACACCCAGTCCTCACCGTATTCCCCTTGAGCTAAGGTCACACAGACCTCACCCAATCACTCTGGTAAGTCTTCAAGGTAGACTCCCAAACCTTCACAGACTTCGTTCACCGGCAATCCACAATGTCGCTTGGATGCTCAGAACACGACGCCTAACCGGCTGGAGGATGCACAGTCCTCAAGTGTAATAAGTCTTCAGATCACACAGACAAGAAGACTTAAGTGATGCCTAATTCTCTTTGGCTCTGGGTGGTTAGGGCTTTATCCTCGCAAGGAATTCTCTCTCAAAGGCTTCGAGGTGGGTTGCTCTCAAACGACAAAAGTCGTACTCTGAATCTGAGCAGCCAACCGTTTATGGTTGTAGGGGGTGGGCTACTTATAGCCACTTGGCAACCCGACCTAATTTGTCCGAAATGACCCTGTGTCACTAAGGAACTGGCACGTGTTCCAACGGTCAGATTTCAAACTCACACGGCAACTTTACTTGGGCTGCAAGCAAAGCTGACTTGTCCGACTCTGGACAAGATTCGCTCTCATAGTCTTCACTCGAAGACATAGGTTTTGTTTAAGCATCACTTCAGTCATTCTGACTGGTTTTCTTGGACCCCACTTAATAGTACGGTGGTTCCTATGACTCAACACAAAAGAAAAAGAACTACGAAGGATCTAAGTCTTCGAGCTCCATAGGCTTCATGTGGTGTCTTCTCTTGTCATAGTCTTCAATGTGAATATCTTCGTATACACCTTTGACTTCAATGTCTTCATACATTTTTAGGGGTCATCTCTAGTAGGAAAATCGAATCAATGAGGGACTTCTACCTGTGTTACCCTGCAATTCTCACAAACACATTAGTCCCTCAACTAGGTTTGTTGTCAATACTCCAAAACCAACTAGGGGTGGCACTAGATGCACTTACACCTTGTAAGTGTCAAGTACTGTAAGGCACCTACCACAGTTCTATAGTTTGTGGATGCTTCGATTCCTAAGGGCTCCCCTTCTTCCTTGGAAAATTTCTCAATGGTTGAGAGTGGCATGTTTGAAACTTTACAACTCATCATACCTGACCTTTTTAATATATCAGACACATATTTTTCCTGACTTAAGACTATTCCATCAGTTAACTTTTTCACTTCTATTCCCAAGTAGTGCAAATCGCCAAGGTCTTTAAGTGCAAAGTCTCTCTTGAGATCTTCCAACAATGCACTGACCGCATCTTGTGGTGAGTTGGCCACAATAATATCATCAACATATACCAACATAAAGATGATTATTTTTCCCTTCTTATAGAAGAAAAGTGATGTATCAGCCTTTGAAGGTCGAAAGCCAAGCTTTTGAGGTTTATCACTTAACCTAGAATACCATGCTCTAGGTGCTTGTTTCAGACCATATAATGCCTTGTCAAGTTTGCACACATAATGGTATTTGTCTTTTACCTCATACCCAGGTGGTTGTTTCATGTAGACTTCCTCCTCTAGAACGCCATGAAGGAACGCATTCTGCACTTCCAATTGACGAAGACTCCAACCATTTGATACTGCAACAGAAAGAACAAGTCTGATAGTAGCTACTTTAACAACAGGACTAAACGTATCCTCATAGTCAATACCGTACCGCTGTTTAAAACCCTTTGCTACTAACCTAGCCTTGTATCTGTCTATTTCTCCACTGGACTTTCTTTTGACTCTGTAAACCCATTTACAATCAATTATGTTTCTGCCTTTTGCTGGAGGAACCAAGTTCCAAGTTTTGTTTCTAAAAAGAGCATTATATTCTTCATCCATAGCATTTTTCCAGTTTTTATCCTCAAAAGCCTCAACCAAGTTTCCTGACTCACCTGTGATAGCTAGGCCACCAAAACGAACATTATTGTACCTGACCGTGCCATCCGTCCGAACCTTGGGCTTCAAAACTCCATGCTGTGATCTGGTTCTCAGCGGCACAGAATCTGCAGCAGAGGGCCGCTGCACAGAAGATCCGGTGGGATCCAGCGCGGCAGACGATCCAGCGGGATCTGGCGTTGCAGATGATCTAGCGGCACCTGATCCAAGGCGGATTTCCTCGGAGCCGGAGCCAGTTGCTCGTTGGGCCACTTGGCGAGGCCCACCAGACGAGGCGGAGAGGCACCTCTCCTGGCGCGTGAGTGCGGTTGGCCCACCTGCACCGCTGGGCCCGCCTTGGCTTGTCGTGATCTCGACCGCGGGGCCGCGGGGGGACGCGTGGTCGGCCGCTGGTGGCCCGCCTGACCCCAAGGCGGGTGCGCTGCCACTGCCTGGCGCAGCAAGCGAGGGCGGATCCGCACCGGGATCGCGGCTGTCAGCTCCTGGTGCAGCACCTGAATCCTCCTCGTGCTTCGCGCTTGTCCTTTGCTGCTGTATAAAATCATAGTGCACAACCGAATTTCCTCCAAAATTTATAGCAGAATTTTCATGAGAATTACCCAAGTGATCATTAGCTATATGTTCGTCCCCGTGATCAAGAGGTAAGGAGGAGGAATTTTCAGAGAGGAGAAGGACTTCGGATCTGATAGGTGTACCGACATTAGGGTTTAACTTGGCAAAGGGAAACACCGTTTCATCGAACACAACATCCCGAGAAATATAAACACGTCCAGCAGTTATGTCTAGACACTTGAAACCTTTGTGAAGGTTACTGTAGCCAAGGAAAACGCATTGCTTGGAGCGGAATTCTAGCTTGCGAGCATTGAAAGGACGAATGTTAGGCCAACATGCGCACCCAAACGTACAAAGAGCATGATAGTTTGGTGTTTCATGAAATAATTTTTCTAGTGGAGTTTCAAGATTGATCACCTTAGTTGGTGTGCGATTGATCAAGTACGTGGCAGCGAGGAATGCCTCATCCCAAAATTTGAGGGGCATAGATGCATGAGCTAGCAGTGAGAGGCCAACCTCGACAATTTGATGATGCTTTCTTTCGGCGGAGCCGTTTTGCTGATGAGCATGCGGGCAGGAAACATGATGTGTGATGACAATTTGGCGAAAAAAGGAATTTAACCTCTCATACACACCACCCCAGTCGGTTTGCATGGTGATGACCTATGCTTAAGAAGAAATATCCATGTAAATTTACTGAAATCATCAATAAAGCTCACATAATAGTTCTTTTTATTGATAGAATCACGGGCAGGTCCCCATACATCAGAGTAAATAAGCTCTAAAGGAGCATTCGAAAAACTACTAGAATGCGGGTAGGGAAGTTGGTGACTTTTGCCTTGTTGGCATGCATCACACACCCCCTCTTTATTCAACTCATGAACAGAAAAAGGAATTTTGTTCTTGCTAAGAACATGCTGGACGATTTTCAAAAACGGATGACCTAGTCGATCGTGCCACCTTGATGGAGAGATCTTGGTGGCACCAAAAGCATGTCTGCCCGGGCCTAAAGAAGCTGATGATAGGGGGTAGAGGCCGGCTCTACACCTGCCATGGAGGAGGGTGCTCCTCGTTGCCTTGTCCTTAATGAAGAGGAAACGAGGGTGAGTTTCAAGAAACACATTATTGTCTTGAGATAGACGATGAGCAGAAACAAGATTTTTTGTGGCTTTAGGTGAGTAAAGGACATCTTTTAGATGAAGATTACGAGTGGGAGTACGAACATATGCTTGACCAATATGAGTAATTTTCATACCTGCTTCGTTGGGCATGTTCACTTGATCATGGCCGTTGTATCTCTCCCTCATGGTGAGCTTGTCGAGCTCTCCGGTGATGTGATCTGTAGCACCTATGTCAACATACCAATTGGTGTCGACGCCGTAGGAGGAGTTGGACACGGTGCTCGCACTCTTCTCCTTGGTGAATGCGATGTCGAAGCGCCTGTAGCACTCTATGGCCGTGTGGTTCGGCTTCTTGCAGATCTGGCAGAACACTTCAGGGAGCTCATCTCGTCCCCCGCCTCCTTGGCCACGCCCACCGTGGCCGTTCCCGCGGCCGCCGTTGCCTCTGTTGCCACGGTCACCACCGTGACCACGGCCGCCTCCGTTCCTGCCGCGGCCTCCACCGCGAGGGAAGCCACCGCGACCGCCACGGGAGGCAGCGTTCGCGGATGAGTGGGATGACGAGTTGCCACCCTCAAACATGGCGAGGCGGCTCTCAAAGCTGATGAGTTGCGCATAGAGCTCGTTGGGCTTGATGGGGACAGTCCTGGTGCAGATGAAGGAGACGAATGACATGTAGTCGAAATCCAAGCCAGCAAGGATATACAACACCATATCATCGTCTGTGAGCGGCTTGCCGATGGCAGCCATCTCATCACTGAGGGCCTTCATGCGGCCAAGATACTCAGCGATGGTGGAGTTTCCCTTCTTGGTGGTGGAAAGGGCCATCCTCGTATTGACAATGGCCGCCTGTGTCTGGGAGATAAAGATCTCCGTGATTGCAGTCCATGCTGCTGACGCCGTGGTGCAAGTTGCGATATGAACCATCACAGGGGGGTGAGATGGAATTGAAAAGAAAACTCAGAACCTGAGAGTCTCGAGCCCTGTCGATCTCATATGCCGGGTTCGGCACGTCGGTGACCTTGCCGTCTTTGTCCGACAGCTTGGGCGCCGGTTCCTCCCTCTCTGGATCGAGGTAGGAGACTAGCTGAGCACCACGGATCGTGGCCAGGGCCTGCGCAGGCCAGATGTTGAAGTTGGGGCGATGGAGTTTCTCAGCGATGGGGATCAGCACAGATGGAGAGGCTGGGGTGGAGCTTGAGGAAGACATGGCGGCGCGAGGGGTTTTGGCGGCGCAAGAGATGTGCGTAGAGGAGAGGCTCTGAATACCATGTAAAGATGGGTTAAGCGTATACCTTAGCAGGGACGCGTTGCCTGTTATTTATAGGCACAAGAGATTACATGGTTTAGGTAGTTAAGTTGTTGTAGGATTGGTCTCCAAGTCATAATCTATACTAAGGATAGAGATCAACCTAAACATATCCTAACTACCTGATTACAACACGCACACGCCCACGCATGTATACGGTTTATATGTACACCGTATACATCCTATAATACATACTTTAACAGGATGTGCGCGGGTCGTCGCCGGCGCCGACAATGGGCTCTGGTGGCCTGACGACATTCGCGCTATGCCGACCAAGTGCACACGTCGGGCACGCACACCAGCACACTACACACGCCCACCATGGAGGCCTCCACCAGCGGGCACAACTGGTGGATGTCCTGTTCCTACAAGGACGCGGCGTGCTAGAGCCGGACGGCACCACCGTCGACGCCTACTTCCTGATGGTGCGGGCTGCCGAGCACGTCTCCATGGATACCTGCGAGCGCGTCACGCTCCCAGCAGCGACCGACACTGTGAACGTGCACGTGGCCGCGAAGGGCACCATCCTGCCACTGCCGCTGACAACATCACGCGCGCGCCGGACCGCATTTCACCTCTTGGCCCCGTCTCTTCTCGTTTGTGAACGGTCAACGGGCAGTGAATGGGAGACCGTGTGCCCATGGTGCTTGCCGCCGTTAGTTAGACTACCTGACATGCGCTACATCAGCAACATTTCGGCTGCTCTCAACATGCAGGGCATCATCGAGTTCATCTACGTGGCAGCGCCCTCTGCAAACCCAAGATTTTCGGCGGCCTGGGTGTGCTAAACCTCCAAAATTTTGCCACCGCCCTTTGACTCCGCTGGCTTTGGTTCGAGTGGGCTGACCCCCCCCCCCCCAAAAAAAACTTGGGCTGGAATGGAGACACCCTGTAGCAATGCTGACAGAGATCTCTTTGCGACATTCACGAGTGTGACCATTGGTGATGGTAAAAAGGCAAAATTCTAGGAATCTTCATGGCTTAATGGCCTTAGACCAAAAGACGCCGCGCCCAAGATCTTTGAGATATCTAAGAGGAAGGCGTGTTCGGTCAGCAAAGTGCTGGATAACCACTTCTGGGTCAGTCAGATCGACGCTTCTCAGGGCCTCTCTTTGGCCCATATCCAGGAGTTTGCCAACCTTTGGGGAATGCTTCAGGATGTTACTCTCAACCTGGATAGAGAGGACACCATACATTGGAAATTCACCTCCACCAATGAATATTCGGCAGCCACTGCTTACATGGCGCAGTTTGCAGGACAAGTTCTCAGCCCAACCTCTACCACGATATGGAAGACTTGGGCTCCGCCGAAATGCAAATTTTTTTCTTGGTTGATCATCCAAAATCGTGTGTGGACGGCCGATTGGTTGCAACGGAGGGGATGGCCGAATTGCGGCTTCTGCCCCCTTTGCAAGCAGGTTCAGGAGTCAGCTCCTCACATTCTCTTCCAGTGCAGATATAGTGCCCGAGTTTGGAACGAAATCATCGCTTGGCTTGGCATTCATGGCCAATCGACGACGGCTTGGCGTCAGGAGATCTTTGTCCAGGATTGGTGGCTCAAGACGATCAACTCTGGAGGCCACATCAAGATAGCCATTGCCTCCGTTATGATGCTTGTCTCGTGGGAAATTTGGAAGGAGCGGAATGCGAGAGTCTTTCGCAACAAGGCCACCCCGACCACTGTCATTGTCGCGAAGATCTAAGAGGAGGCCCGCCTTTGGTCGTTGGCTGGAGCAAGCCACCTGAGTAATCTTATGTCGCGAGAGTAGTCTCTCCTTTCTTCCTGCCATTTTACGGCTTATGTCTAAACCTTCTTCTTAATCAATGAAATGGCAAGTCTTTTGCCTTGTTTCAAAAAAAAGATATCATGAATGCCCAGGTCGTAGCGCCCTCTGGCGAGGATGAGTTCATTTGGAATATCTCGGCATCTGGATTATTCTGGGTAATCGGCGTATGCTGTTCTCTTTTGAGGGCACAGTGCAATCTTCGTCCTAGTGACTGGTTTGTGTTTGCTTGGCTTGACGCTGAGGATCGGTGCTTCCTTGGCCTTTTCATTCTAGCCCTCACGATATTATACCCAGTTTTGACCCTTTTCGGTAATGCAGTTCCTAGGGGAATAAAGATGGAATGATTTCTAATTTTTAGGTCCGTATGATTTGAAATACGTGCACACAAACCCTGAGAAAAAGCGTTCTTGGAAATCTCGGCCCAAAAAAGGACGTTTAGTAATTCTAAAACGGACTACAAGATGAAAAACAATAGTTTTGGCAGTTAAAGTTTGAGATTCGATGGTGCCGTAGATCCGTTTGGTCATCAGGTGTTACGAGCCACACCCATGGATAGCTAGAATAGTGTGCTAGGCTCAGACTAGAGAAGAAACAGGAAACAAACTGATGAAAAAATTATCATACCGAGGGAATTCACTCAGAACTAACAAGAATGATAACATGCTCCGACTGGAGCGGTTTAGGAACTGTTGGAAGGCTCTAGGGGAATAAATATGGAATGACCTCTAATTTTTAGGTCCGTATGATATGAAATACGTGCACACAAACCCTGAGAAAGCGTTCCTGGAAATCTCGGCCCAAAAAAGGACGTTTAGTAATTTTAAAAGGGACTACATGATGAAAAACAAAAGTTTTGGTAGTTAAAGTTTGAGATTCGATGGTGTCGTAAATCCGTTTGGTCATCAGATGTTACAAGCCACACCCATTGATAGCTAGAATAGTGTGCTAGGCTTAGACTAGAGAAGAAATAGGGAACACACAAACCCCGAGAAAGCGTTACTGGAAATCTCGGCCCAAAAAAGGACGTTTAGTAATTCTAAAAGGGACTACATGATGAAAGACAAAAGTTTTGGTAGTTAAAGTTTGAGATTCAATGTTGCCGTA